>NW_027185887.1:6383971-6402009 GCF_028583685.1 Petaurus breviceps papuanus
GATAGATAGATAGATAGATAGATAGATAGATAGATAGATAGATAGATGATAGAGGATTGGATGGATGGATAGAAAGACAGACAGATGGATAGATGATAAACACTGGGCACAAAAGAATCATTGTTTTTATTAAAGAGTTTTGAAAGAAATTAGTCAAATTAATGTTTACTTAGAGATGCTTAGAGATGAAAAATGAAGACTCAGACTTGACACTTAGGTAGTTTGCTTTTTCTTTCCTTTCTTCTATATGTATGGGATTCCATCCCCAATCAAATTAATATATTTGCAGAGGGCCCAGTTTATTCTGATTGATTCAATCCATCAAAAATATAAATTAGATATGAATCAGTCTTTAATTAAATTGAGAGGATATACTGCTCTGGTCATTAGATGAAGGCAGATAACACCATGAAAAACAGAAACATCTCATAATTGGCTAAAACAATCAGAAACACCCAGGGGCCTAAGAATAAAAATAGCATTCACTCTTGGTGAGCCAGTTGAACCTTGAACTAGTCTAGAGGTAGAAGAGTCTGGGTCAGCAGGATTTTAATTCAACAATTTGACCAAAGGGATTGGGAAAAGTCTTTGAGAAAAAGGGGAGGGGAGGAGAGAAGCACTATCTTTTTTTCCTTGACCCTCCCCTCCCACCAACCACCCCTTGCTCTTATCAGAGAGATTGAACCAGTAGTAGTCAGTGTATCCAGCTGAGATGCTCTTGCTATACCACCTTAATAAATATCTTGAGTAAAAGTCTAATTGAATCTGGCTGATTATTGTTAATGAGAGTTCTTCAGTGATAGTACTGGAATCAACAGTCCCTCAGAGATATCCCTAGAACTCTGAGAGGGAGTAGCTCTAGTTGCTCTCTAAGGACCAGCATAGAGGCTTTGATCCTTCCTTCCTTCCTTCCTTCCTTCCTTCCTTCCTTCCTTCCTTCCTTCCTTCCCTCCCTCCCTCCCTCCCTCCCTCCTTCCCTCCCTCCCTCCTTCTTTCCTTCCTTCCTTCCTTCCTTCCTTCCTTCCTTCCTTCCTTTTTTCTTCCTTCCTACCTTTTTCTTTTTTCTTCCTTCCTTTCTCTTTCTTTCTTCCTTCTTTCCTTCCTTCCTTCCCTCTTTTCTATCTTTTTCATTTTCTTCCTATCTTTCTACCTTTCTTTTTCTTTCTTATTTGCTTCCTTCTATCCTTCCTTTCTTTTATTTCTACCCTTTTTTCTTCCTTCCATCCTTTCTTCTAGTCTTTCTACCTTTCTACTTTTCTTTCTACCTCTCTTCTTCCTTCCTTCCTTTTTTTTCTTCCTTACTCTTTTTTCCTTTGTTCTTTCCTTCCTTCTAAAATTGAATATCAAATTTCTTTTTTTACAGACAGAAAAAAAATTTTCTAGGAGGGGGAGTGGAAAGATACATGGGGGTATTATGCTAATATAAAAAAGAATTGTTCTTAAAAATTAATTTTAAAAACATTTAAAAAGGCCAATTACAAGTATAAAGTTTTGCTCTGTGGCCACTCTTTCCTGAAAATAAGCATAAAAATTCAAGTTAGCTATAGCTATTTTAAAAAATTCATATACAGTTTAATGCAAAATAATTTGTTCCTTTGAGTCTCATAAGAATTGATTGAGAATTTGAATATTTTTTATATACCTTTGTATTCAGCTTAGTGGATAGACATTCCAAACCTGAAAAGAAATTATACAGTTAAAATTATTGAGCCTGGTGTAGTTTCATTCTCTCCTTGACGGCTGTATTTTCAAGAATCACTGGTGTGGAAGGCTTGCCAGATATAATATTCCCCAGAAGCAGACATCTCTGGTAACCAAACAGATCTGAATCACAGGTAAGTGACAGTTCACTTCAAGACTACAGATTTCACTTTATCAAAGGTTCAGTTTTATAACCACAGAAAGAGACTAAAAGGAATTCTCTGCTCTATTCTGCTAACTGCCTTTTATTTTCAGCCCTAAATTTTATTTCAAAAGGGTGTATTCTCACCTCTCAGCATAGAAGTTTAGTCTTTTGGAAAGCTGAAGGAGGGAGAGGTGAGAATCTGTTTGCTTTGAGAACAGAAAAATAATTACTGAGGCTTCTGTGAGTAAGTTAAATATTAAGAAGAATGTTTACTACTTTCAGGTTTATTCACAATTCTCTTCCTTCTCCCTGTGTGAAAATGGAATTTGGAGGAACTATCATTGACGGCGTTGTGTTATCCTCAATGTGCTTGGCACGCTGCAGGACTGAGGGCTAAAAGTCCAAATTAGTCAAACAGAGAAGCATCAAAATATATCAGCTGATAGAATGATTGGGCTCCTTTCTACTTCCTTTAAACCCCTTTTATTTCCTCTCTTCATCCTTTCATGGTTACAGTAGGATGAAATCCTAGAGTGGGAGTGGTTACTGAAAGGCTTCACAGAAGCTATGGGCTTTCGAAAGAGCTTGTAACAGTGGTGGCTTGTTCCCCAAACAGTAATGTGGGCACCCATCCCACAGCTCAAATAGGCATGTGTACAGGCAGCTGCTCCTTAATCTGCCGGCTGTCTATTTGTTTTACTAGAGGAAACCATGGACTATGAACATCTTTGAGACTCCTTAGAGCAGTGAGGGTGTCTCATCACAGTGTTGCAGGGTGGACAGGGCCTACCTTGTTCACTCTGATCATTCCCTCGAGATCTCTTGGATAGCACACTTGACTCCCTCTCTGAAATGTTGGCTGAACAAATGAATGAGAAGTGGTTATTCCTCTGTAATTTGCAGCCATTCCAGTGTCTGTCCATTTTGTGTCTGAATGATTTTCTCACCAACACTGGTTTTTTGCTATGCATATGGGTACAGTGCTCCTTTTTTTGTAAGAAATATATAGCCAGAAGACTGGGAGTATACACAGAGTTAGATAGCTATGCCTTCACCCAACCATCAAAACTCTTTGCTTCAAGCCAGGCTAGTCTGAAAAGCCAAAAAGGTATGGAGAGCCAAAGACAAAAAGAAGGACTGATCAATCAATCAGTCAGCCAACAAGCATGATTAAATCCCTCCTATTATGTGTCAGGGCAGATAGGTACACAGTGGATAGAGTGTTGGGCCTAGAGTCAGGAAGGCTCATCTTTCTCAGTTCAAATCTGGCCTCAGACACTTATTAGCTGTGTGACACTGGGCAAGTCACTTAACCCTGTTTCCTTCATTTTCTTCATCTGTAAAATGAGCTAGAGAAGGAAATGGAAAACAACTCCAGTATCTTTACCAAAAAATGACAAATGGGGTCAGGAAGAGTCAGAAACAAATGAAAAATGACTGAATAACAATTATGTGTCATGGAGTAGAGATGCAAAGAAAAGGTAAAAAGGTTTGGCACATGCCCACAGCATCTAAAATGATGTTACCCCCCATGGGAGATGCTTGGGTCCTGATCCTAGGATAGAAGATAACTGATGCTAATGTGAACATTCTGCATTAGCCCACCACATTTTTGGGAGCTGCCTTTTTCCATTCCTTGCATATCAGGAACCTACCTCAATAAACACGGTTACTCTTTTTTACTCAGTCAGAGTGTGAAGTTGACTCATTGACTCACAGTAGATAACCCCTGCTTCACAGAAGTTATGAGTTTTCAGAACCTGTAATAGTGATGGCTGATCCTCCAGACAGTAAGTGGGAAAGAGGTCTGAGGGCCTCCTTTTCCTCCACTGGGCCAAAGAGCCCCAAGAAATGGACTTGAGGTTGTGGTATGTTTCCAATGTCCTTTTCAGCACTAGCTCCAGAGTCTGTGCCGTAAGCTATAGCCATGGGGGGATTGGAGGCCCAAATTCCAGGCCAGACGTTATAAACAGCTCAGCAGGGAAGCCTTGAAGAGCAATAGTCCTGAGCAAAGGACCAGTTGGGCTTTGGACATGGTGGGTCTAATGCTGTAAAGGTGAATCTAATGCTATAAATGCTGTAATGTGGAATTAAACTGTGAGGCTAATCTCTCTCCCCTCCCAAGAGACTTAAGTGATCTAAAAGGGATTAGTGCCTGTGATGTTGTGAAGAAATATTTTTATGTTCTTACTATACTTTTAATGTAAATATTCCTTTATAAAAACTAATCTGTTGTTAAATAGTTAAATGGAACAGGGGTGCTAATTACTATGCCCCTCCAAAATAGGAGAACACAATCGATGACTGCCCTCATCAGTGTTAGAGAAGTGAACTCCGAAATCACCTCAGGCTACTGAAGAAAAGAAGGGCAGGTGAGGGGTGGGAAGCTGAACAGACTGGAGAGAAACACTGGTGGGACAAAAGGTTAAGGAGCGTCTGCCCTCAAGGGGTTTACATTCTCTCCAGAGAGATAATATGGAGAGATAGATAGATAGATACATAGTGTGTATATGTGTATGTATACGTGTATACATATATACAGTTATATACATACACACATAAACTGTATATATGCGTATATAATACATGTATATATTGTGGTGGTGGTGGTGAGTTATTTCAGTAATGTCCATCTTCACGAACCCATTTGGGGTTTTCTTGGCAAAGATAGTGGAGAGTTTTGAAATTTCCTTCTCCAGCTCATTTTACAGATAGGAAACAGAGGCAAACCAGGGTTAAATGACTTGCCCAAGGTCACACAGCTAGTACATGTCTGAGGCCAGATTTAACCTCAGAAAAATGAGTCTTCATGATTCCAAGCCTAGGTCTTTATCCACTAAACCACCTAACTGCTCTTGTATATAATGTACTCACATACAATACATGTGTATATTTACACATATATGTATTTGTACATGTGTGTATTTTGTATGTGAGGCAGCCAGTTGTCACAGTGGATAGTGTTGGATGCCGTGTCAGGAAGACTGAAGTTTGAATCACGTCTCAGACATTTACAAGTTGTGTGATCCTGGGCAAGTCATTTAATTTCTCTGAGACTCAGTTTCTTCATTTATAAAATGGGAATAATAATAGCACCTTCCTCACAGGTTTGTTGGGAGGATCAAATGAGAAAAAAAATATTGTAAAGTGCTTTGGAAACCTCAAAGAAATAATAATAGCTATTTAGTACAGAAATTAAATGCATTAAAAAAATACAAGGCAATTTTTCAGGCAAAGGGTCTAGTACTTGGGGATACGAAAAGACTTTGTATGAAACCTCTTGAGGTTAGTTTGGAAGGAAACTATGGGGTTCATAGAAGAAAAGGTGTCACTTACCACCAGACAACCAGAAACATAAGGACTTAAGGTCAGAGCCTTGCCAAGTCTCGCTTTTGAGTTTCTCCTTCTATTCAAATAGTGGGGAAGTAACAAGTCAGCAAGAAGTTGGAGGTCCCCAATACTGACAGGAAGCTGACCAGAAAAACACAAACTTAAGGAACTCTTGCGTGTATTGTGGGGAGAGGGCTCTTCTGATTCCATACTCTATATCTGGAGGAGAAGACCCACATCCAGAGTCTCTGAAACCTTCATCTAAAGAATGTCTCTATTGGATATGGTGAATCTAAAATTTGCAGAGAATAATTTTGTAATTCCTATCCTCTTTTGCCTTCTTGCAAGATAAACTATATGCTATCTGGGATGGTCTAGAGCAGGGGTGGGGAACCTGTGGCTTCAAAGTCAAGTGGCTCTTAGTACCATACTTGAGGACCTAGATGACCAGATGTGTCCTCAAGGTCACAGTTTCCCTACCCCTGGACTAGACTGAGGTGAATCTTTGGGCTCATAGCTTTGTTTTAATGTTCTAATATATATTACCATTTTTTTTTTTACAGATAAATTGTAAACAAAGAGTGAAACTGTGTACAGCATTCTGCCATGACCGTCTACTCATGTGGGAGGCTCAGAGCATTATGCCAAGGTCTCAGGAGTAGAAATACAGCAAATCAGCAGGGGAGAGGATTTGCAATAGGTGGAAGAATCAAGAAAGGCCTCATGAAGGAGGGCTGAACCCTGACAGGATTTAGGGATTTCGAGAGGCAAACATGATAAGAACATGTTCTAGTGTGGTGGACAGTCAAGGCAAAGGCAGGTTGTGTATTGTAAACAGCCAATAGGGCAGTTTGACTGAAAAGAAGAAAACGTGAAGGGGAGTATTGTATTTTTAGCCTAGATAGAGCAGCAACCCTGATGTCTTCTCTGAGGCTTATTTTCCTCACCTTTAAAATGAAAAGACTAGACTAAACTCATTTATCTAATCACTAAACATTTACTAAGGGGATGCTATGTGCCAGCCCCTGTGCTGGGCACTGGAGATTCAGACAAAAATGAAATACTCCTTGATTCAAAAAATTAAAGGGAAACAATATATGTACAGACAAGTAAATTATACATATGTGCATATATGTGTATGTATATGTCATTTATATTAATAAATTACATACATGTAAATACACATATAGAATTTGTTTTCTTTCTATAGGCACAATTTATTTGTGTATTTCAGAAAGGAAGACACTAGACCTTGGGGAAGGAAACTAGGATAGCATCCCTACAGGAGATGTAATTTCTGTTTAAGTTTGGGAGGAAGCTAGGGATTTTACAAGGCTGAAGCAGGTGATTGCTAAAGTCTTTTCTACCTTTAATTAGTCTCAATATGTTGTGCATTAACCTGCAATGATAAACTATTATTACAAAGATGAATGTAATCCTGGGATATAGTCACAACTGTTAAGAATCCCACTACACCCTGCACTGAGCAGACTCTTACCAGCCTATTGTGTCCAGTTCATGACTGTGAAGGGCTTGGAATGAATCCAGAGGAAAGTAATCATTTCCACCAAAGAAAAATCAATTTTGAACTTAGGCTCCTATGAGAATTTGCTTAAGATATTTTAACCTGAATTGGCTCATCATAGGCCATGTCCATACATTTTAAAAGGAATGGCCTGCAATGCAGTCACTCCATTCATTTTAGCCTTCTTAACACTCAGTGTAGATGGCTGCATGATCTATTTGGCCTGGCGATCAGTATCGATCATGAGGATACTTCAAAGGAACAGAGCAGCCAGGCCCCTGTCCAGTTCACCAGGAACAGGGGGACACTGTCTTAGACATGCATCGGGAAGAATGGCAAATGCTCTATATATTGCCTTATGGTGGGGAAAACAAAAACAAAAACCAACCAGCCAAAAGCTTCTCGAAGGAAGCCAAGCAAGGTTTGCTGTGCCAGCTTTGAGTGCTGAGCAACCGGAGCCGTGTGAAAGTTTCAATTCTAGCACTGAATTATTATTCTATGTCAAAGGTATTCTCATCATGTTTCCCTACAGATCTCTTCTGTGTCAGGCAGGTGCATAGATGGCACAAAATTCTACCCAATCAAGATAAAAATATGACAGCTGGGGGTACATTGGGATGCAAATTTCAAATTAGGGCATGGAGACTCACTATTTTCCACATACAAATAGGGAATGTATGCATGTAAAAAAAAAACACCTCTTGAAAAAAAGTCAGATTTCTTTGCCTTATCACAGTGGGCATACAATCCACTTGCTTCAAAGTGATGGACTCAGCTGGAAGTTTGCTTGTATTAATGTATTTAATAAGATCACAAGATCAGACATTCTCCAGCTCTCATTTAACAAATAGCAGTAGTGAGGCCCAGAGACAGTAAAGGATTGGTTCAATCCCACCTAAAACTCTTACTAGCTATGAGACCCTGGGGAAGTCAGTTAGCCTCTGTCTACCTCTTTTCTTCATCTGGAAAATGGGAATAATAATAGAACCTACCTCCCAGTGTTACTGTGAGGATCTAATGAGGTAAAATTTGTAATGTGTTTCGTAAACTTTAAAGTGCTATATAAGTGGTAGTAATAGCAATAGTAGTGTGATAGTAATGGAATTTATAAAGATTCCCCTGTATTGGTTTGGTTTTCAAATTGATTGTGTTAAAACCCAGAGCTTCTTAATCCCACCTGTGGGATGCACTTGTTGACTTGAAAAGAGAGTCCTGAACTGGGAGGAGCTGGTGACATAGGTTTGGAGAGACAAGAGAGAGGCAGAAGAACTTTTTGGAAGCAGCAGAAGGTGGAGGCAGAGAGAGAGTGAGAGGATTACTGAGGGCCACTTTGAATTGCCCTGGACTTTTGAGACCTGACCCCGGAGCTGCCAAGGACTGAGGAGACATGGCTGTTTTGCTGGTACTTTGTCTGTCTGTTTTGATGTTGTTTTGCCAGATTTATCCACTGGTGAAAGACAGTCCTGTTGTTGAAGTCCTAGAACCTGGCTGTTGGCTAAGAGCTCCTGAGACTGTCCTGCAGACAGAGAATGAATACTGTCCACTGGTGAAGGACAGTGCTGTTGTTGCAGGGGTCTGGGAACCTTTCTGTTGGTTCAGAAGCCCTGAAGAAGGATTTTCTTGTTGTATGTTTACAGAAATCCTGGGAGAGAGTTTTGCTAATGTTTTCAGGGGTTCTAGGACTGTTCTGCGGACAGAGGATGAATCAATGAAGAGACTGGCAATGTATCTTGTGGCCTTACTAAGCCTTGTCTCCCCAGGAACTAAGATTGCTGAGAACTTGCCTTGTGTCAAGATGAAGAAAAGACCTCCATTTGGGTATTAAGTGCTGTGCTTAAACGTGATGTAACTCTGGGGTAGATTCAATTGTGATCCAGGGGTGGGGAACTTTTGACCTTTTTGTGTTCTATGGTTGAACAAATGAATGTAGTTTACTTATGTTTGGAAACTAATCTCCATTTGAGAAGAGGGGTTTTGTGATGCACTAAATGAAGGTACAGCCTAGGAGTGTAGTAGTATTTAGAACAGGGACTTTGTAATTGATTGAATGAATGTGAGGTCCTGGGGTGGGGTAGTACTTGGAGATTATTTAATCACACTTAGTAAATGCTGTATTTGGAATGATGTCATGTTTTGACCTTCTCTGTTCTTAATTTGTCACTGAATAAAATGGAGAGCACCTATGCTGGTATTTTGAACCTTGGGAAGTTGCCTTTCCTTGGCATTACATTACAAGTAGTTGTGGTGGTAACAGTAGTAGTAGTAATAGTGGTAGTAACAGTAGTAATAGTAGCAGTAGTAGTAGTAGTAGCAGCAGCAGCAGCAGTAGTAGTAGTAGTAGTAGTAGTAGTAGCAGCAGCAGTAGTAGTAGTAGAAGTAGTAATAGCAGCAGGTTCTATGATTCCAAATTCTTCTCTCTTTATACTTTACCCCTCTTTTTAAGTATATGTGTGTATTTACACATATGGAAATAGATGTGCATGTGTATTGGGTTTATTACATAAAATTTACATGCATATATTTATATATGTGTATATATGTACATATTTGTGAGTACATATATATCTTCTGAAGATCTCTCTCTATCTAATCTATATCCTAAAAACAAATGATATACCATTTAGACAAAATGTCTATCTTAAGAAGAGAATGAATAACAACAATAATAACAGCAGTTACCATTTCTATAACTCTTCAAGGTTGGCATATGATCTCATTTGGTCTATTGAAATAATGTAATGAGAACAGATGAGTCGGCCTTCAAATAGATGTTTTCTATCTCACAGGAAGGATCAGCTAATCAAAGAGAAAAGCTGTAAAGCTGAGCACAATTACTCAGATCGCATTATTATGTTCAGATCATAATAATTTATAAATTTCAGAATCTGGGACTACTACCCATATTATCTGTAACAATAGTGCCTGTTTACATAGTGTATTTAGTTTTCAAAGCACTTTACAACAAGCTAAAAGGTTAGTGGTACCAGTTCCCCATTTTCCGGATGAGGAAATTGAGTTTTGAGAAGAGTGAATTGATTTACCCTAAGTTACTCTGTTAAGTTAGAGACAGGGCTGGTATTCAAACCCAGAGATTCTGGGTCCAAGGCCACTGGTCTTTCTCCTCTTTGTTTTTGTTTTTTGCTTTTTGGAGGGCAATTGGGGTTAAGTGACTTGCCTAAAGTCAAAGGCTAGTACGTGTGTCAAGTGTCTGAGGCCAGATTTGAACCCAGGTCTTCCTGACTCCAGGGCTGGTGTTCTATTCACTGTGCCACCTAGCCACCCCTGGTCTTTCTTTTTTTGAAGGCTGTCTCAAAATAAGAGCATATGTATTTTATTTCCATGGATGCTCCTTTTCTTTCTACTAAACATCCTTTTCTATTGTGTTATGAGCCTAAGTACTCTATTTTTCCTTGTTTCATCTCTTGATATCCTTTCTATAGTAACATAAAATGTAGCTCAGTATAGGTGATCTACTTAAACACCCTTCAATAAATCAATCAACAAGCATTTATTAAGTGCTTACTATATGTCAGGCACTGCAAATACAAATATGAGAATGAAACCGTTTCTACTGTCAAGAAATTTATATTCTAAAGAGAAGAAAATTGAGGTCCAGAGAAATAATGCCACTTGGCCAAGATCATGCAGCTACTCTGGACAGATCTGCTATTAGAACTCTCTTGTCTTCTAACTCACAGCCAGCCCCTGTATTCTTTCATACCACCTTTGCCTTATTACATCAACATGTTGTCATTAGTTTTTCCAAGAATGCATAGTTCACCTCTATTCAATTTATTTAGTCTCAGCTATGGACAAGGATGGGGCTGCTAGCTGATGGGATGAATAGAATGCTGACCCTCAAGCCAGGAAGACTCATCTTCCTGAGTTCAAATCTGGCCTGGATGGATTCTTGGATGTTTCCTTCAGTCTCTGCTGTCTCCTTGCTAATTTGAACTTCTGACCACCTTGAGCCTCCTAACCCATCTGTGAACAAGGTGAGTGAATGTAGCAACCAGTCCCCACAATGAATGGAGGCCCCTCATTCAGCAGTACTGGCTGCAAGGAATGGAGAAAGAGACCCATTTTCCCCGTTTTCAGGCAATTTTGAAAGCTAGTTTGGAGCATTGTTACCTAGCACTCTATAGGGGTAGAAGAATCAATGCATTTTACAGTTGTATCCACCCTTGATCTCAGAGAATAGCTTTTCTATTGGAAGAATCCAACTCAGTGTGTGTCTGTGTGTGGTTATAACCATACATATGTATGTACACACATATGCATATATGCTCTTACACACATACACACTTATGTGTATGTGTCTGTAATAAACAATTATAGTCATACCTACTCTTGATCTCAGAGAATAGCTTTTCTGTTGAAAGACTCCAGCTCAGTGTGTGTACCCATACATATGTATGTATACACATATGTGTATATATATGCACACACATATGTATATATATACACATACACATACATATATACATCTGCAATAAACAATTAGATTAGTAAATTGGCTATTTTAATCTATGTTATTGTCCAAGTTGTTTTTCAGATGTGTCCAACTCTTCATTTGGGGTTTTCCTGGCAGAGGTACTGGAGTAGTTAGTTTGCCATTTCCTTCTCAAGCTAATTTTACTAATGAGGAAACTGTGACAAAGTGGGTTAAATGACTTGCCCATGGTCACAAAGCTAATAAGTGTCTGAGACCAGATTTGAACTCAGGAAGATAAGTATTCCTGACAAGCCACTGTACCAACTAGCTGTCCCATTTTAATTTATAGTGGGTAAAATAACATGATGGATCACTTGAGTCCCAAAGTTAATTGGTTAAGTTTCTTGTATTACTTTCTTAATGGTAATATCTAAGCCTAAAGTAGTGATGGGGCCATTCACAAATAATACAAAATACTTCACAGTTACTCTTGGAAGTACACAGCAGGGCTTGAAGCCCAGATCAGTCATCCCTGGAGACTGGGGAAATATACATCCAACCCTTGAGGCTTCAAGTAACTCCGCCAAATGGATGTAGACCAAGGGATACCAGTTGGGGATTCCCTTCCTACAGGTTCTCTTGAAGGTTGGGGAGTAATCAGTTCCTCACTAGATCCAAAGTCCCAACTGTGATAGTATTCCACCATCAAAGTCAGCCAATCCAGACTGGAAATAATAGAGAAGAGCAAGCAATGAGAAAGCTATACTCCACCCACCATTTATCCTTCCTCTCAAATGGGACATTGGATTAGGTTGGAAGTCAAGCACTGGGAGTTGGGTTAGAATTCCAGCTCTCAAACCTGGATTATAATGCCAGCTCTGAATAGTTATCTTCAAACACCAGCCCCAACACCACAAAATGTTAAGTTCCTAAAGAACACTTATTAGACCACATCACTTCTTTGAGCCTCAGTGTTTCATCTGTAAAATGGGGTAATAATACTCCTGTTGTAATTATAAGAAATTATAAACTTTAAAGTTCTTTATAAAGGGGAACAATTCATTATTAGGAGCTCATGGGAAACATGGCCATTGTAGGTTTGAACTTGATGGGAGTTGGTGTTTTATAAGTGATTGAAAGCCCATAGATCAAACACATCATTGAAAACCCTAGAAAATATACAAGATTATATGGAGAAAACTTGATCAAAAAAATCTGTTCTTATTTGGTAAAAGGAGTCATATGTCTATATTCCTTTTGACTGCTCTGTAGCTTGGCTAATGGAAAAGACCATGGCCTCCAAGGCACAAACTGTCCATTTGTTTTTCCTCTCTGAAGATGAATATGGAGAGATTGTAAGTGGACCCAGAATATCTTAACCCTCAACTCTGGTTCTTTTAGGTATCATTCTATACTTCTACTAACTGGCTTCTGGACTGAAGTTTCTTTACTATAACTTCTCCTCCATCTCCTTTTGCCTTCCTATTGTATTCACTACTGGAGGATAAATAAGGAATAATGACCTCAATGCAGGGCATTTCCTGTGGGTTAATGAGTAGCTGGGAGGGAGTTGTTGGCCTGAGGTGCAGCTGTAGGCTATAAACCCCAGTTTGCTATTAATCCCCAGGAGCTGGACTGTTCTGAGTTCATTATTGTTATTACAAATAATTTATTTTTTAATGTCTGAAAAACTGCCTTACAGAACTTTGTGGTGTGCTTGTCACCATGTCTGGTTCCTCAGTTCCTCTGGTTCCACTTGCACTGGGGGCTACAGGAGCCTTTTCCAATCCATAGTGACAAAACAGAAGGGATCTGCTAATAGTTAATGTTATATCTAACTTTGTGCAATAAATAATTCTTAGATATGCATTGCAGGTGAAAGAATTTAGTCAGGTTCCTTTACAATTAGTAGCCTTGTAAATTAGAGTTGTGTGGTCTGTTTTGGAGGGCTGTATGCAGAAATAAGGCAATCAACACTATGCAGTTGTTCAGCAATCTTAATTTAATATAATAGAATGCATGGCAGGTAGGTTGTACTGTGGAGGGAGTGCAGAATCTGGTGTCAGGAAGCCTTATGACTCATTTCAGATCCTGCCTCAGACACTTATTAGCAGTCTAACTGTAGGCAAGTCATTCATTCTCTCTTCCCATGCCTCAGTTTCCCTATCTCTTAAATGGGGATAATAATAGCATTGTCCTTTGTGAGGATCTAATGAGTTAACATGCGGAAAGCTCTTAGAAGACCTAAAAGTGCTATGTAAATGCTGGGGTGTATGGGGTGTTCAGGAGAAGCACCACCTCTGATGTGAGAGCTTGGTGAGCTCTTTCCAGGGCTGCTCATCCACCTTTGGTGTCTGTCTATCACCCAACCCTCATCTGTGGCTTTAAGAAACCATAACACGCGCAGAGCCACACTCTGATAAAACTAACTTGGCAGGTGGGCTAAGCCAGGTTGAGGTTAACCAACAGGCCTCAGACCGTTGGTGAATTAGGGGGATGTCTACCTAAATCCTGTGAAGACTTCCCTAGTGGGATGGGTGGATGAGAACAATTTGTTCCAACAGCCATGAAGGTGCTGAAGCAGGAACTTTGAGTGCTTAGTCAGACTTCTAAGCCGTGGAAGTCAACAGCTACAAACCAAGCCATCAGTAATCATCTGGACTTTTGTCTGACCATCAGACTCGTGACTTTGGAAGAGATAGTGAGGCTAGCTACTTTGTGCAGCTCTGCCGCACTTAAATCTGATGACTTGCTTGGTCCTCTTCAAGGAATAAAAACAAAGGGGTGACTAGGTGGCACAGTGAATAGAGCACTGGCCCTGGAGTCAGGAGGACCTGAGTTCAAATCTGACCTCAGACACTTAACACTAAACTAGCCTTGTGACCTTGGGCAAGTTACTTAACCCCAATTGCCGTCCAAAAAAAGCAAAAAATAAAAAAATAAAAAAAAATAAATCCTGTCACCAGCAGCAGCAGCAACAGCACTCCAGCAGCAGCAGCCCCAGCAGCAGCAGCAAGTACTTACAAGTTAATCCTGAGCAAGTCACTTAACCTCTGTCTCCCTTAATTTCTTCAACTGAAAGATGGGGATAATATTAGCACTTACCTTACAAGGATTTAGAAAAGAACAAATGAGATAATAATTGTAATGCTGTGTTTAAGACACAGGGTGTTAAGACACAGTGCATTTAATAGATATTGTTCCCTTCCTTTCTCCCTCTTCCCTTCTCTTCATCAAGGCAATGTGATATAGTGGAGAGAGTAGTAGTAGATATAGTGTGGAAAGAGTGGAGTGTGAATGAAGCCTTTTATGTCAACTGTTTTTTCACCAAACCTAGGTATCCTTGTATGTAATACAGAGATCATGATACCTGTATGAACTACCTCAAAGGGTTATTGTGAAAGTCAGAAGATAGAATGTATATACTAATCCATTAATGAATATATATTATGCTTTTCCTGCAAGTCAGGCACTATGCTAGGCACTGGAGTTTCATTCAAAGAATAAGATAATTCCAACATTTAAGAAGTTTGCTTTCTAATGGAAATATTGTTGTGCCCAAACCCAAATCACACCCCACCTGATTTGAAGCCCACCATTAAGCCCCTTTATATAGTTGTCTTTGTCTCTATCCTATACTCTGTAATGGCTTGAAATAGTTTAAGACATAGTCCTGGGTATTGTCCAAGGCATAGTCCCCTAACCCTGTTCTGTTCTGCTGACCAAGCAGGGTCCCCACATCCTTTACCCAGAACATGACCCTAGCCTGTCCCCATTACCCAACGACCCTCCACTCTGCACCCTCCACCCTGTACCCTTCATTCTGCAACCTCTACCCTGTTCTGGGAGGGACCCCTTTGTTCCAGGAAAAGTTGCACCCTTGTACCCTTGCACCATCTTCCCAAATTGGCCCTGAGCTATAGATTTAACCAATGGCAATTCTTGGCTTCTGTACATCATTGCTTATGCTAGCTCCCCTCCCCAATTGTGGTTTTGGCCTTTATAAGCAATGTGTATACCCCAATTCGGGGCTGCCTGATTTGAGTTTATACTCCAGGCAGTCACTCACTTAATAAATCCACAACTAAATTTACCTTGAACCCAGGTCTCAGCTCACTCTTATTCTGCACAACAATATAAGCACCCATAGAAAAAAATATAAAGCGAAAAAATTGAGCTAAATGCAAAATAGTAAAATACAAGTTAATTTGGGGGGTCAGAAACTAGTAGCACTTAATAAGCCTGTAAGAGCTATATAAACAGAAGTTGTTATAATGAAATCACCAAGTCTTCCATTTGAAAATACTCTACATTTTGTCATAACCCCTTCCATGAGTAGGTCCAGAACATTGCTTTAGGAGGTGTTACCATGGAATTTTTAAAAATTAAGGTAAACATTTTTGAATACTCGATCAAAAGTATATTATATTTTATTCATTCAATTAAAGAAAGTAATGCTTCACAAAATTTAATTTTTAAAAATTAGCTGAAATTTACTTAAAATGCAAACATAATTAATGAGATACAAGATACCCATTTTTTGAGATACTAGATAGTACACACCTGAGCACACTTGCCACCCCCTATACCAGAGGTGGAGAACCTGTGGACTTAAGGCCATATTGGTCTTCTAGGTTCTTGGGTGTGGCCTTTTGAATGAGTCCAAGTTTTACAGAACAAATCCTTTTATTAAGAGGATTTGTTCTGTGAAGTCTAGGGCCTATACTATATATACCCCTTTTCTATGTTGTGCTGCAACCATAAGTTGATTTGCCATTTTAATGAAAATTGTACCAAAGATGTTGGTTATAAAATATGATTGTAAAACAGATCCAAAAGGTTTATACATAATAAATACTCCATAAATAGTCATTCAAAACACCACCTACTATAATTTTGTCTAAGAGCAAGCTTCCCCCAAAGCAAGTCAGGTTTCACATATCTATTAGTTTTCCAGTTATACATTGAATTTACACTCAAATATCACTCCGGTTGCATAATGGTGACCCTTGATTATCAAAGACCAATTCTACAGATTTTAAGTTCTGGCAAAACCTTTAGAGTTAAACAGGTTTCCAGTACTTCCTGTTGACCTACTGTCTGTCTGCCATTTAAATTAACCCCTTGCTAAGTCAGGAGGGAACCATCACTAGAACACTGGCCACTAGTTATGTTTTATTCTTCTTTTCCCACATAAACTCTAACAGACCTTCAGGAGTGTGATGGAACCAATTCTTATCAGCTTTCAAGAGTTAATTGTTAAATTTTCAGTGTGAGCATTACACCTCAGAAATCAGCAGAGGTTTGGGGATCAGGGCTTGGTTTAATACTTTGTTGGTTATCCAGAGTTAAGAAAATATGGAGAAAATGTTAATAATACAGAACTTAAAAGTTTGCCTTGTTTTGTTTTTATTTTCTCCCAGAGAAAAACCAGCTGTTAAATATTTACCAGCATACCCTTGGTTAAACTACTATTTTTCAGTAGAGGGAGAAACTAAATCCATGAAATTATAAATACTTATATTACATGAATTAATGTCAGAGCTATAAAGGTAAACTTTTTTTTTGCTTGTTCATATCATTGTAATTGATTCTTTTATTAAAATTTTAATTTACATTTTTTGTTTTTATATCTCTTTCGTTTCCAAATATATATCCCTTTCCCTCTTCCAAAAGAACCATCTCTGTAAAAAGGAGGGGAAAAAAAGTGTAAAAGTCAATCAGAAAAGCCCCAAAAGTACTGAAACAGGTAAGAAATGAGAACAGAAAAGAGGAATACAGATAAATAGCATAAAATAATATAAATAAATAAAAGAAGTACTATGTACTATGAGGAAATGTACTAATGGTACAAGCTAAAAACAGGTTCCTGAAGAGTTTAGCTACATCTATTATTATGCATAATGGATAACTAAGGGACCCCATCCACTCACTTGTTTCCCCTCATATAACTACATCCTTATTTTAGGCACTTATTACCTTTTTCCTGATACTACTGACAGTATCTGGGACCCTCCTTGAACTCTCTTTGAATCTTCCCACTTGATCTGGTGGTTCACCTGAGGCCATAAACTTTTGTTATTGCTTTGCCCAAATTTCTGTTACCCTTAACCTAGCCTAGTCCTCCATTGTCTGTTACCTCTAGATTACCTCCATCTACTTCCCACCCTTGATCCTATCAAAATTCCTTTCTCTTAGTTACTGGCTTCCTACCTCTAGTCACCTCTGTCCCATCAAGATTCTCCTTAGACTCAAGATCCTCCCTTCATCCTTCCTCCAGTCACCCCAGACTACTTGCCTACCCCTAGATCCCTCCCACAGTCTTTCAGTATATAAGTCCATCTTGTTTCCATGAAAGATCTCAGATTCAGTCTGGCCCACTTGCCAGTATAAATGCTCAGATTGCTTAAGAGTCTACCCAAATGGTGGATCTTTAATTAACTTTGCTTTTCTATGACTGAAAGAAGACTTGAGTGGAATTCATTTGGGCTGGTCGGGTGTGACACTATTTTGGTGTCTCCACCCCTGAGCCTCAACACTACTGAAATACCCTTCTAAATGATCTCCCTGTCTCTAGCTTCTCTATGCTCCAATCCATTTTCTTTTGTTTTTTTAATGCTTTATTAACTTCTGATTTACATCATTCATTTCTGCCAGATTTTGAGTTGCAAATTTTCTCCCCGTTCTTTCCCTACCCACCGCCCCAAAATAGCAGTCCCACAGGATATTCCCTCCTCCAATATGCTCTCTCCCATATTTTCTCCCATACCCCTTTTGAATTTTCCAGTGGATCTCTATGCCCCAGTGCCTGTATATCTTATTTCCCAATTACATGTAAAATAGTATTAATAATAGTATATATATATATATATATATATATATATATATATATATATATATAT
>NW_027185887.1:6402019-6474686 GCF_028583685.1 Petaurus breviceps papuanus
TATATATATATATATATATATATATATATATATATATATATATATATTTGAATATTCGATTTTAAAACTTTCAATTCCAGATTCATTCCCTTCCTTCTTTGTCACCTACCCTTACTGGGAAGATAAGCAGTTCAGTATAGGTTGTATGTGTGTGGCTAATGCAAAACAATAACATAGTAGATATATTGTAAAAGACTGACTATATTTCCCTCCCTCCTATCCCACCTCCCACTTGTTCTATTCTCTACTTTGATCCCATCCCTTTTCAAAAGTGGTTGCTTCCAACTTCCCTCCCCCCCAGCCTTCCCCCCTTCCAACATCCTCCCTCTTATCCCCTTCCCCCCCTACTCTCCTGGAGGGTAAGATACCCTATTTAGTGTGTATTTCACTCCCTCCTCAAGCCAAATTCAATGGGAATAAGGTTGACCCATTCCCTTTTGCCTTCCTATTCTTCCCCTCCATTGTAAACATTTTCCCTTTCCTCTTCTGTATGAGATAGTTTGCCCCAATCTGTCTCTCCCCATCTCCTCTCATTATATTCCTCTCACCTCTTAATTTCACCCTTTAAGTATCATCCCTTCCTGTGCCCTCTATCTATGTAAACCTGTAAACATATATACACACATTCACATATGTATTCATATGCCCATATACCCTCATATATAGACATATATATGGATTGGGGAGGGTGGAAGCCAGAGTGGTGGGAAGGTCGTGCTTCCATTCTGCCATCCTGGCTCTGCCCTAAAGGTAAACTTTCAATCTCACATTTCATATCTTTTCATCCTTATTGTTTTAGGCTGAAAAGTTAAATGAGAATCAGATTGTTGAGGGCTTTAAAGGCCAAACAGAGGAGTTTGCATTTTTTTTTCCCTTAGAGGCAATAGGGAGTCATTGAATATCCTCGAATATGAATGTTTTCTGGTCATAGCAGTGTTCTAGGAACATCAACATGACAGTTGTTTGGAGGATGAATTGAAGAATAAAGAATGGAGATGGTACTGAATCAGGAGGCTATTTCAATAGCATAGCAATGGGATGATTCCTGATCCAGGGTAGAAGCAGTTGAAAATGTTTAGAAGGGAACAAAGGAAAGAGATGCTCCCTATATAGAATCTATAATACTGCAATGATAGAATGTGGAGTTACTCTAAAGTTGTGAATCTGAGTGACCAGTGTAGTGTCACCAAGAGAAAAAGGGGTTCATGGAGAAAATAAAACAAATTGTTTTGGGAATTTAGAAATGTTGAATTTTAGATGCCTATAGTGATCCTGGTGATGTGAAGGAGGCAGTTGGTTATGCAGGCCATGAGTTCAGGAAAGAGACTAGGACTGGATATAGAGATCTGATAATAATCTGCATAGAGTTGATCATTGAACCCATGGGAGCAAATGCAAATACCAAGAAAGAGAAGGAAGAGAGCAAAGCATAGGGCTCACGTCAAAGCCTTGGGGATGTCCATATTCAGAGGACAGGAGAAAGATGACGATGATGATGGACAGGAAAAGAAAACTAAGAAACAGATAGGTATTTTTGGAACAAAGTAAGAGCAGTGCCAGAAAAGCCAAGGGAGAATGATAACCAAGCAAAGTGGCTGGTCAGCAGTGTCAAAAAATAAAGAGAGTTCAAAAGGATAAAGATGATGAAAAGTCTATTGGATTCACAAGATGATTGATTACCTTAAGAAAAGAAATGAATATTAAATAGGGTCAGAAACAATATTTCAAAGCTTTCAAAAATTAGCAAATGGTGGAAATATGTGTAGATAAACACTTTCTAGGAGTTTGACAGAGAAAAAAAAGAGAAATAAGATGATGGCTTGAAGGGATGGCAGAGGCAAATAAAACAGGATTTTGTTTGTTTGTTTAAGGAGACAGAAGACCTAGATAAATTTGTAGGTAAAGGGAATGATTCACCAGATCAGGAGAGACTGGAGATAAAGCAGAGAGAATGATCAAGAGGGCCAAATCCCAAAGGAAACAGGAAAGCTCAGATAAGATAAATGGAAGAAGGAATAGCTTTGGCAAGGTTAAGGGCTTCTTTTTCATCTGAGACTACAAAAAAGAAAAAGAGGATCAGGTATGATGAAAGAGGGTTTCCAGGTTAGGAGTGGGGGTATTGGGTTGGGAAGAGGGAAGTTATAATGAAGGGCCTCTGTTTTCTCAATAAAGTAGGAAGGGTGGAAAAGGTGGTATAGAAGGCCTGGAGAGATAGATGATTTGGAAGAGTATGACAAGAGTCAATTTGAAAATAATAAAATGATTGTCATATAACAATGAGGTCCTAAGCGAAATTAGATAACATAAACCCAGTCTTCAGGGTAGTGGTCTTTTCTCAATCCTCAATTCCCTTTGACCTCTCTGTAGCCTTTGATACTGTTGGTCACTTTCCTCCTTGATACTCTCTTCTTTCTGGGTTTTCAGGACACTGTTCTCTCTTGGTTCTTGTCCTCTCCATCTGACAGCTCATTTTCTGTCTCTTTTGCTGGTTCCTCCTCCAGCCTTTCAGTCCCCTCCTTCTCCCAGCTCTCATATTCCATATAATTTTCTCTCTTTCCCTTCCATTTCATCCTCTGGAATCTTCTCTCCATTGTTAATAAATCTAACTGTAGATGTCCCCCAAGGTTCTGTCCTAGGCTTTCTCTTCTCCTTCCATACTACTTCACTTGTTGATCTCATCAGCCCCCAGTGATTTAATTACCATCTTTACTGATGATCTCAAATCCACCTTTCCTGCCCCAACCTTTATGCAGACCTCTATTCTTGCACCCCCAGCTGCCTTTCAGGAATCTCAAACTAAATGTTCAATGGACATTTTAAACAATTTATCAGAAACAAAACTCTTTGTCATCTCCCTTAAACTCTTACCCTCCATCTTTCCTGTTACTGTAGAGGGTAACTACCCTCCCAGTCCCTCAGGCAGGTGACCTAGGAACCATCCTCAGACCCTCACCATCTCTCATCCCATGTATCCAATTCCTTGTCACAACCTGTCAATTTTTCCTGTGCAATATCTCTTATAAGTGTCCTCTTCTCTCCTCTGGTACTGACACTACTCTAAGCAAGTCCTCATCACCATGCCTGGACTATCACAGTAGCATGCTAGTGGATTTGCCTGTCCCAAGTCTCTCCCCGCTCAAATCCATCCTTCACTCATAGACCAAATGACTTTTCTAAAGTGCAGGTCCAACTATATCACCCACTTCCTCAATAAACTCCAGGGGCTCCCTATCACCCGTCTGGCATTCAAAGCCTTTTATAACCTATCCCCCTTCCAACCTTCCCAATTTTCTTACAACCTACTTCCTCCCAGGTATTCTTTAATCCAGGGATACTGGCCCCCTGACTGTTCGATGAACCAGACACTCTATCTCTTCTCATCAGGCATTTTCTCTGACTGTCCCCCAAGCCTGTAATATCCTCCCTCCTCATCTCCACCTACTGGCTTCCTTTAATTCTCAACTAAAATCTCATCTTTTACACAAGCCTCCCCCAACTCCTCTTAATTCTAGTGCCTTCCCACTGTTAATTGCTTCCTCTTTATCCTATATACAGCTGTGTTTGTATATATTTGTTTGCTTGCTGTCTTCTCCTCTCTCCCCCCATTAAATTGTGAATTCCTTGAGTTCAGGGACTGACTTTAGCACCTTTTTGTATCCCCAGCAATCAGCACAGAGCTTGGTACATAGTAGGCTCTTAATAAATGCTTATTGACTGACTGACTGACTAAATGTGGGCATTACTCAAGGAATTTTGGCAAGATGTGACTAGCAATGGGATAAGAGATTAAATGACAATCTATAGTATATAGTTAAATGTATCAACCACTGGCTTTAAATGGTAAGGGAAAGAAAGAGGAGTGATTGCCTGGGAGAAGAGGAAGTAGTAGAAGGACTGAGGATACAGTAAGGATAAATAGATTTAGAGGTATTGACATAGGAGAGATTGAATGTAACGAGTGAAAAGAATTAGAGAGTTCTGGATCATAGTGATCAAAAATGAGTTAGATCAAAGACATAATGATTTCTGGGGGTAGGTAGGGTGACCATGGAGGTAATAAGATATGTGGTGGTTGATAAACTAGGAAGCCAGCGTGTTTGAGGGGGCATCAACATGAATGCTGAAGTCCCCAAATACAAGGGAACATGTTGGAGCAACAAGAAAGGTAAAGAGAAGAGCCAGTCACTGACTTTTTGAGAAAGGAGAGAGAATTACTTGGAAGTCAGCACAGAAATGCAACAAAAAGTTAGACTGGGTGCTTAGATTGTTATAGTTATACTCATCTGAGGGATAGTGACATCAAAGATGATAAAGGCAAAGTCTAGAGATGGAAGTTAAAAACAAGGAGTATGTTTATTTCTTGTCCAACCCCAGTGCTTCCAGGGGCATGAGAGAAGGAGCACCCAATATTAGAGTAGACATCCCATGTCTTCTAGGGAGATGCAAGTTTTTATTGCTATGAGAATACAGGGAAATGGAAGTGCAAAGATGCAGGATATAGAGGAATTTATTAACAATGAAGAGAAGATATCAGAGGATGTAATGGAAGAGGAAAGGAGAAGACTATGAAATGCAAGATATGATATAGGGAGGGGACTGAGAGGGTTTCAACTTAGCAGATACTAATTGCAACAAGAGTAAATGGAAAACTAGAGCACAGTGTAACTCGACTCATTGTTTCTGACTCCCAACCCAACTATGCAACCATAGCCAGATACATAGTATATTGGGAACTTTGAAAAAATGGTTTGGGAGGAGAAACACTCATGGAAAAGTAAGAGGTTGTGGTCAGAAAGAAGAGCTTCAGACTTATTTCACTCAATCTATCTCCTTCCATATTTATAGATCTGTCTAGAGAGAGATGGCCCCCACTCTCAATAGGCTAACTATCAAAGAGGGACAAATAAAAAGTATTTAAAGAGAAAAACATTCAGTAGGATGTACATCTTCAAAGCTTCTCTGGCAAATCTAAGTTTGACTCATGGTCTTAGATGATGGTCAACTGTAACGTACTTTGATTATTATATGATTATTTCCATCTAGGACAATTTCTTCCTCCATCCTCCCACCCCAATACATCATGTGGAAGTATCCAGGGGAGTCATTCCCTTCTAAAAGGCCTTTCTGCCCAGCAGGACCCAATTCTTTTGAAGGATCAGTTATCCATGCCCACAATGACTCCAAACACTCAGGGCTACCTGAATATTCTGGAAATCATTTTAGTGGAATGGAGGAGGTTGCTGAATAGGACAGGGTCTATGTTTTTCCCTGATCTCATAAAATAATCTGAACTCTATAATATAAAAAGTCTGTGTTCCACTATAATCCATTTCACCAAAGCATCCACTTGGGTGTTCACTAGTACCTAGTCACCACACTACCTGATTTACTTTCCACTAGTGATGGATGTAAATGTGTTCTAGGGTTCTGATCCTCTTTGTCTCCATAATACAGCCACGATGGAATAATCTATTTCATCACGTGTACCATTATTCCCCGCTCAAATCCATTATGTTACATGTCAAATTAGAACTCACTTTTAGTATGTTATTATCATTGTTGTGAAAACTCAAACCATATGGAACAGCATACTTTTTTGCCCATTTTCAAATTGGACTCAGATATTCAATGAAATTTATTTTATGGAATTAGCTATACCCAGACTCCAGATCAGGATGTGATCTTCAATCCTCTTGTAAGAAGGGATGTCTACATTAAAATTTTCATAGGCAATAGCTCCCTTTACCCCCCTATTTTGTTTTGTTTTGTTGTTTGTTGGATGATATAGGCATGAAACCATATCTTGGCCCCTGATTCAGCTTCAATCCTTTCTTTTGTTTGACTCTCATCAGGTACCTTCTGTACTCTGTCCCTGGAGAGGCATTCAAATTTACAGTTTTCCAAGAGGTGAAAGATGGAGACAGAGGCAGTGCCAAAGTAGGGATCCTGGGAATGATATTCTGGGGATTGTTTCCTTAGTTATAAATAACTTTCATTCTCAGTGAAGGAAAACAAAAAGACATGAGAAGAGCTAAGATTTAAGAGTGCCCCCCCCCTTCAACCCCCAAAGGTACAGAAATAGGACGGTCTTTTTTGTTTTGTTTTGTTGTCGTTCCTGGGTTGTACGTGCATGTGGGATAAAGCTGTGGAGTCTTTGGCTGCCCTTCCACAGTTTCTGTTGTTTTCGGGGGCTCAGTGGGATAGATAGTTTATGCTGTGACAGGACATGCCAACAAATTGCATCACTTCTGCCTCGGTGACCGAGGACAATGACATGCCATATGCCAATGGCAGGAAATGAATGGAGCTCATTTACACTGGCACTGGGTGCCTTCAGCCCCGTCAGTCTTCAGAGGCTGTCCATGGCAAATTGGAAAGTCACAGCCAAGCAGAAGCAGGACAGGCTTCCAACCTTCATAACTTTATGAACAGCACTGGGCTTGGAGAAGGGGATGAGAGCAAAACCTCCACGGGCCTCCCCTGCTTAATGCAAATGTCAGCCTTTCTTTTTTTCAGCAAAGAAAGGAACTAAAGCAACTGCCCCCCCCCTTTTCTTCAACCACACCCCCTTCAGCACTTGAGTATGTATGTATGTGAGAGAGACAGACAGACAGAATGAGAGAAACAGACAGAGATAAGAGAGAGGGGAGACGAGAAGGAGAGAGAGAAAGCAAGAGAAAGAGATGGGGGAGAAAGAGAAAGATGGGGGGAGAGATAGACAAAGATGGGGGGCATAGGCAGAGACATAAAGGAGAGAGAGACAGAGAGATAGCAAGAGAGAGGGGGGAAGAGAAAAAAGAGAAAGAAAGGGAGAGAGAGAAAGAGAGAGAGAGAGAGACAGAGAGAGATTTTTGGGTACATTCCAGCTTCAAGGAGAAAACAAAAACGCAGTAGGAGTCGTGCTTCATGCATTCAAAATAGTTTCTCTGCTCAAACAGACTGCCACAAAGATTTGCCCCAAAGTTGACCCCGATGCCTCTACCCTGCACTCCAGCAACCACAAAACTCATATTTGACCTCTGACCTTTCTGGCCACACCTCATTTGTTTCCAAGTGTGGAAGCAGGGGAGGGTGGGTGATGATTAAAAAGCAGTAGTTCTGGTGACCTGAGACACTAATGAGGATAGAATGAGCAGGTCAGTGATCACGTTCACACAGCAAACCAAGACAAGGAGCTAATCTGTTGTTAATAGTCCCTTACATTTGTTTTAAGGGCAATGATGGAGATAGGTAGCAATCATATGCCTCTCTTCTTTATAATCACTGTAATTAGCATCATAATCAGAGTTGAGCAAGCTTGGGGCAACTTGCCTGGAGGAAAGACTCAATTTTAAAATAATAATAATAATGATATTTGGCAGCTTAAATGCCCTAGGAGATGAAGACAGGCTAAGCCCTTCTAGGTCCTGAGGGGTCCCGAGGTATAGGAAGAGACTTCTTTAGGGTCATACACTGAACCAGTGACAGAGGAAGGTATCAGACTTTAGTTCCCCAAAGTTACAATGCCTCAACACACTCAACCAAAGAGCATAATAAATCACTCTGAGTGATATAGACGGTATTAAAAACAAACAACAAATTAAATACTTTCATGATCAAAGTTCATTGAAGATATTTCCATTGACATAACCATGCATCTGAGGTCAACATCTTCATGTAACATCATTTTCATGTAGCTCCCGGCTATATAATGCTTTTCTAGGTCCTTTATGCACATAATCTGATTTGATGTCTATAACAACAGAGTGAAGTAGCAGGTAAATGTTAGCTTTTCAGTAGAGGAAACTGAGGCTTTAATTTAAGAGATAAAGGGATTTGCTCAAGGCCATATGGCTAGTCAAGTGGCAAAGCCAGCTTTTGAACTTGTGACTTAAATACACAATTAGTGCTTTATCAGTTTCACCACCCTTCCCCAGCTGTTGTTTTTGCTACTCCATAAAATATCCCCAATTTCCATTTTTGGCTGAGAAGTTCATATTGGGAAGAAAAAAATAGAAAGCTAAAGGAAAAGTTTTGGAGTCTGACAAACCTCTCTTCTTCTTTTCTTTTTTTTTTAGTCTTGTGTATTAATTTATTTCTGCCTCTATGATATTGAGATTAATATATGACATTAATTATAACTATTTCTATAGCAAGAATCAATATTAATTGATAGTTGTTTTATTTAAAGAAAGTTTCACTCTTTGCCCTCGACTTTGAGGCAAGTAGAGTCAGGGAGTGAAGAAGGCTCTTTCCAAATACTAGGGTCATCATTAGTTTGGGGATTTTTTACAAATGGAGTGTTTCTTCACTTCCTCCTCTAAAGTCTAGAATTGTTTTCCCCCTGTCTCTTGCTGGCAAGAAGTCACTGTTCTCAAGTTCCTGTGATTTCCAGCCTTGGCTCTCTTCCTTTGTTGAAGCTATCAAGGACCATTAGCAGCTTGTTTGTGCTGTTTTAACACCATGGAGTTTTCTCAGGGAGGAGCCATTTTTGCCCTTTGTCAGAAACTCTTTGTCCTTCTCCAAATCTCAGAAGAAGTGTGCTTCCTAGAGAGGCGGAGAATTGAGGAGGCACATTGCATAATGTGATACATAAATGAACACCCAGAGGTCCACTGTGGATGCAAACTGTTTGAATAATCCTCTGCAACCTCTTATTAAGCGCTTAACTACAGATTACTTTCACTAATTTACTGTCAATTAGCAATCCAAGTGTATGCCTATTTACATATTCATATAGAGTACACATATGTACAAATCACAGTCTATAGGGATACTTCAGTTATCACACATCATTAGGAAATGAGTTGAGTCACATAAGGAATTTTCCAGATAACTAAGGAGCCACTGAAAAAAAAACCCACCATCTTTAAAAAATAATAATAATAAACCCCTTATAATGGAAATCTTTCTAAATTGTTTGACATGTTTCCCTGACTTCTTAAACAGAATATATCAATATCATTTACCCATTTCTTAATGACTCTGGCTTATCATTCTGAACGTCAATTTTTGGAACGTTATAAGACAGTGATATCAATTGGTCAATGACTTTTGATTGTTATGTAGTTTGAATTTGTCTGATTCACACATGCACACAATTTTTCTGTTCACTTCTCTCGCTTGTCAGGGTATCATTTGTACCTTTTTATTGCTATCAGTGTACCTGTATCAACCAGAAACTCAAATTGCTCTAATTTTCTGATTATAATCTGCTATGGGGCTAGGAAATCAGGAAACTATATCTGTTAGAATTTTACCTATAATAAAAGTAAATAGGCTTTGAGAAAGGCCTAAGGTGCCCCTGACATCTCTGAGCAAGTTTTCTCCACCTCATCATCACTTCCATTCCCTCCCCAAAGTAAAACTGGATCCCCCTTGGGACCTTCCTGGGCTTTCATAGGTCAGCTTTGACCCTGTCTTGTTCTGTTCTAGGCTTCCTCAGCACTCCTCTGACATCCTCAGACTTGCCATAGAGATGGGGACACACTCCACCCTTTCCTGCTTCATTGTAGGGAAGGAATCATCCCTTGTTAGAATGTAAATTCCTTCAGGGCAGGGACTATCTAGCATACCTTTTATTTATATTAATGGCACTTAGCACAGTGCTTTATAAGCACATAGTAACACTTTGTAAGTGATTTATCTCTTTAAGAAGTCAGTCTATAAGTAAGCTGTAGGAGCTTTAGATAGGAATTTTGTAACACCCATTTTGACTGCTCAAAAGCCTGTTCTTAGCCTCAGGTTGCTGCTGGTTGTGTGTGAGGTTACAGATACTGAACTTTACTAATAAATGGCCAAGAAAGCCAAAATATATTGTAGTATGTATTAGGAAGACAGGAGGAAGATCAGGTTTGGGGAGGAGGGCATGATGTGTTTTTCGTTGGACATAGCATCATATATTTAGAGATGAAAGGGACCTCAAAGGTCATCTCATCCAACTCCTTTTCTAAAGAAAAAATTAAATTCATGTCTTGTTGTTTGTCTTTTCTTATATTGCTGTCACTTTCCAATGACTGTCTCCCCTCCAACAGAAATCTCCCTCACAATAAAAAATCGGTATAGTCAAGCAAAACAAATCAACACAATAGCTATAGTTGTCAAATTCAGCCTTTTTCTGTACACTTAGCCCACCATGCCTCTGCTGAGAGGAGAAAGGCATGTTTCTTCAACTATTCCCTGAAATCATGATACAACGATTTCATTTTACAGTGACAAAAACTGAGGTCCAGAAGTTTAGTGACTTGGTCAGCGTCACACATAAATAATCAGCAGAACCAAGATCTAAACCCAAGTCCACTGAATTCAAACTCAGCCTTCTTTCCCCTACAGCCTCTCTAACATTTTGATGCTGAAATCCCAACATGACATCTAGGTTATGTCTGGCAGAGAGTTGAAAATGTGTATATGGCATGCAGGTGAAGTCTGGAGATATAATTTGGGGAGCCATCCACACAGAGGTGATAGCTGAAACTGAGAGTGCATGAAAACAAGACAGAAAGGAGAATGAAAGGGGAGCCTGGACATCATCTGTGCTGAAAGAGGTGGGTAAGGGAAGAGAAGTCAGATCAGGAGACAAAGGAGCAGGGTGGAGAGGCAACAATGGAATCAGCAGACCCCAGTGTAGGAGAAATCAAAGGAAGACAGAAAAAGGAAGAAAAAAGAGGAGTTCCTTATTAGTGTCAAACGTCCAGAAACTTGAGGCACAAGGAGGCCTGAGAAAAGGCCTTTGGATTTGGCAATTAAGAGGTATTTGGTGACTTTAATTCAGTTTTAGCTGAGTTATGTATGACTCTGGGAAAATCCTTTACCCTCCTAGTCCCTCAGGCAAATTTCTAAAACCAACTTGGAGAACCACTTGAGATCAGCACTTGGTAGAGGGGGTGGCCTATACCACTGAAATTACAAATCTGAACACACATACACATACACACACATATATATATATACATATACACATACACATTTGTGTATATCTGTATATATACATACATACATGTATATATATATATATATATATATATATATATGGTTTCTCATTCAGTTCTTAACACTCTGCAATATGAGATTTGCCCATTGGAATAACTATATATATAGTTAGTTATTCTAATGGACAAATCTCAGTACATATATGCATATTTCTGTATCTATAAACACATATGGTTATGATTATTTTTTTAATGGGTCAATCTCAGATTGCAGAGAGTGTTAGGAAGTGAATGAGAAACCAGGAAGTAGAAGAGCCTGTCATTCATTCTAGAAGTTTAATAGTAAAATAAAAAAGGAAGAATAGAACAAAGGGAGAATGGAATCAAGGAAAGAAATAGATTTAGGGGGCAGATAGGTGGTGTAATGAATAGAGCACCTTCCTGGAGTCAGGAAGACCTGAATTCAAATCCAGTTTCAGACAGTTGACACACTTACTGTGTGACCTTGGGCAAGTCACTTAACCCAAATACCTTACCTTCCCCTCTCCAAAAAAAAAAAAAATATTAAAAAAATAAAACAGCTACAGAGAGCAGGATCTGTGTGTGGTGTAATGGGTATAGCACAAGACTTGAATTTGAATAAAACTTGGGTTTAAATCCTGTCTCAGAAACCTACTGGCTGTGTGTTTCAGAGTAAGTGACAACCTCTGTAGGCCTCTATTTATTCATCTGTAAAATGGGGGCACTAGATTTGACCTCCATATTCCCTTCTAACGCTCTACATTCCAATAATGGGCCATGGGATTACAATGGGCTCACACACTGCTTTTAAGGAAATACAGCCCATAATGTTTCCCCCAGGGAGCATTCCAAGCATTGTGGTAAATGGATTTCATAAATATATGTTCTATAATGGGTATAGGAATTCAAGGAATTCTATTTGATACACTAGGATATTAAAGACACAGAGAAAACAGCACGGGAAAAATGTGTTGGAGTTTTTTTCCCCACTGTGAGAATTTTCAAATTTGACTGAACCTGCATTCCAACCTTGGGATTCCTGTGAGTGTGTAATTCACATTAATTGTCATTTCATAGTATTTAGCACTAGAAAGAATTCTGGAGATCATCTTATTCATTCCCCTTCTCTCACATAGATGATAAATATCATTCCTGCTAGGGACTGTTTCATTTATTGTATTTATGTTCCTAGCCCCTAGTATGGTGCCCAGGATACTGGGCAATGGCTTGTCGGTAAAATGAATGATTCACTTTAATCTCACTTTAAATCTAGTATTCTTTTCATTATGCCACATTGCTTTTTCATGAGTACTAAATGTTTGCTTTTTCCATATTGTGTTTTGGATTTTATTTAATCACTCTGACTTTGTAAACCTGGAGGTCATTTATCTTAAATTTTTATTAGTCAAGAGGCATTTTTTAAGTACTTATATGTGCCAGGCACCTTTGGTTGAATATGGTGTGGGGGCAGGGAGGAAGGTGAAGCTGGGCCGGAGGGAAGTGAGGAGGTGAGTATGAAACTTAGGTTGTGGAGGTCGAGGATGGTATCCCCAATACCTGGGAGGATGGTGGTTCTCTTGACAATAATAGGGGAAAGTTTCTGGGTAAATATCATGAATTCCATTTTAGACATGTTAAGTTTAACATACAAACTAATGCACAATTCTATTTGAAATGCTCATGTTTTAATTATCTTAATGACTTCATAGGTACCTTAAGTTTGATAAAGGGAAAAGGTACAGACCAGAAAGTGGCAAACTATCCCCAATGTCCAATCTAGCCCAGAACCTGCCTATTTTTGTTCAGTTGGCAAGCTAAGGATAATTTTTAAATTTTAAAATACAACATAGCTTTATTTTGAAATATAAATACCATGGGGTGACTAAGTTGCACAGTGAACAGAATGCTAGCCTTAGAATCAGGAGGACCTGAGTTCAAATCAGGCCTCAGACACTTACCACAAAATCTAGCCACGTGACCTTGGGCAAGTCACTTAAGCCCAATTGCCCTACCTTCCCCCTTCCAAAAAGCAAAAAAAAAAAAAAAAAAAAGATTTTATATACACACATATGTACATATATATACCATTCTTAAATCTTGGGCTATACAAAAATAGGCAATGGGTGAGATTTGGCCCACCAGCTATAATTTGCCAACCTTTGCTATAGACCAACCAAATTACCTTCAGGTGACAAGATAACCTAATAATTCCTGATTCTATAATGCTTTCTTATTTGAAACTTTTATCCAATATTCTTTAAATAAATGTTATTGTAAAGCATACATTTTAAAAGCATTTATGTTCTATTTTCTATTACAGTTATTTATATGTGTATTGTATTCCCACAATTATATTGCAAGGGCTTGAAGACAGAGGCTATATTTTATTTACTTTTCTATCTTTTCTTAGAATAAGACTTCAATACTTCAAGAACCAATCGTTTCATCTGTGTGTGTATTCCTCTTACTACTATAAGTATACTATGTATTATTCTATACTATACTATTGTAATTCTTCTGCTTTAAATGTTATTTCTGACATGCTGAGATTTTGAGAGGAAGAAAAAAAAAGATATCCAAGGGCCAAGCTTCTGGTGATGAGCCTTGTCAAATTTAGGTAATCTAGGCATCAAATTAGGTAAATTAGATATCAAACTACTCAAAGTCTTTCCACTTTGATTGGACCTGCCAGAGTTTATACTCTGGTGACATATGGTAAGATAATCTTTTACAAATGCAACCATAGACGATTACTCTTATTCAATCAAGCCAAGAAAGGTATAGAACAGAGATGATACTTGCAAAAGGTGCTTGTCTTTGTCATGTAAGATCTCACATGCTAAATTCAAATGGATGAAGGATTACCTATAGATGGTGAGGTCTTCTATATATTCTTGTTTGCAAATATTATAGAGATTGCAGCATTTCCCAAAACATTACAGGTGCACAATGACTAATCTATGTAATAAAAAAAAAAAAAGTCCTAAATAATTGAAAAACATATATTGTCCAGACCAGAGCTTGCTTGGCAAACGATAATCTCTGATGCCAAGCAAAGAATATTTTTTTTAATTTTTTTTTTAAGCAATTGGGGTTAAGTAACTTGCTCAAGGTTTCACGGCCAGTTATTTTTGTGTGGGTGTTAAGTATCTGAGGCCAGAACTGATCCCAGGTCTCCCAACTCTGGGGCCCACGCCCCAAAGAATATTTTTTCAAAAAATTTTTAAATAAAGTGTTATTGTATTTTAAAAAGGTAAAACCCATTCTTAGTTTGAGGGTCATACAAAAACAGGAGATGGGCTAGATTTGGCCTCTAGGCCATAGTTTGTTCCCCCCCCCCCCGCCTCCCCCTCCAGACTATGACATATAAGCATGGCCCATTGAGTTAATACATAAGTACATTTACTACATTTGCCTGGAAAAAAAAAAAACTCTGCAGAAGACAAGTTGGATTCTGAATTGAACAGGAAAAAAAGAGAAAAGGCTGCATTATAGATGGGAAATTATCCAGTAATTTTTATGACTTCAAGCTGGCTTAAAGTCTCTCGTTTGAAAACCTACTGGTGCTGCATGGTTGTGTCTCACCATCACCTGTGAAAAATGCAAATTGTGGCGATCCAAGTCAATGCAGAGGTGCAGGGTGAATGTGAGCAAATGGGAACATTTCTCTCAAATGACCTATGCACAAAAAATGTGCATGAAAGTATGAAGATTATAAGAGTTTATGAAGAGTATCAGTGAAAATTCAGGAAAAGTACATGGACTAGTCACTTAAGTGGTAAGAGCAAAGCAAGATGAAAGCATAGCTCCAGGGTTCTGCTGATAGCTGCAAAATGCTAACAGACCTAGAGGAAAACTTCAAACACATTGAGGAGATCCGGTTCTGAAGGTCTATGGGAGAACATGGGCAAGAGCTGCACAAAGTAAGAAAGAATAAATGGGTTTTCATCTTTCCAGGGTCCTGGATACTAGAACTTTCCCTTCTATGATTACCTTCTATCTACTCTGATTGAATCTTATACACATCTTTTTTAATTACATGTTATCATCACCACCACTAGAATATAAGCTTCTGGAAGGCAGGGGTTCTTTTTACCTTTCTTCATATCCTCAGCATTTAGCAAAATATTTGAAGCACTGTAATTATTGATTGATTGATCGGTGCTAGTGGAAGGAATACTCCTGTTTAACGAGATCACAAATCACTTGAAGTAAGGTTGGAACCATATATTTCCTGAATATATAACTTTGATCATGTCCCTCTCAGTCTTCATTTTTTTATAGTATAGAGTCCTATATTTTTCTTTAGTCACATCCCTAATCCTTTTACTTTTGTTGTTGTTTAATCATTTTTCAGTTGTGTTCAACTCTTTTTGACCCCTTTTGGAGTTTTCTTGGCAAAGATACTGGAGTTGTTTGCTATTTTCTTCTCCAGCTCATGTTACAGATTAAGAAACTGAGGCAAACAGGGTTAAATGACTTGCCCAGGGTCACATAGCTAATGCCTGAGGTCACATTTGAACTCAGGAAGAGAAGTCTTACTGACTCCAGGTTCAGCACTCTATCTGCTACACTACCTTGCTGTCTAATTTTTTTACTCTGTCATAACAATTTCAATTGACTTTCCATAGACTTTTGTTTCTCTCTCTCTTTTTTTTCATTAAATCCCTAGCACTTAGACACTTAGGGAAGTGTTTGGAATATAGTAGACAGTTAATAAATGTTATTTGCCTAACCTCTAATTCTTTTGTGTCTTTTTTTTTAAAGCAAAGGGGGTTAAGTAACTTGCCCAAGGTTACATGGCCAGTTGTTTCTGGGTGTGGTGCTAAGTATCTGAGCCGGGATTTGATCCCCAGGTCATCCCTAAACTGGAGCGAGTGCTCTTACTTGCTGAGCCACCTGGCCGCCCCTAAGCAATTGGGGTTAAGCAACTTGCTCAAGGTTACACAGCCAGGTGTTTCTGGGTGGGTGCTAAGTGTCAGAGCCCAGATTTGATCCCCAGGTCATCCCAACACGAGCCAGTGCTCTTACTCCCTGTGCTACCTGGCTGCCCCTTTTTGTGTCTTTTTAAAAGTGAAACAACCAAAACTATAGTTTCCCAGATAGAAATCACCATGATTTTGTTTGTTTTTTTTTAAAGGATAGGATAATATTTTCTATTTTGTTGCTATTATCTGTCCAAATAATACCTAATTTTCTGTTGATCATACACAAGCAGATTATCCTAGCAATTCCAGAAAAAGTCTAGTGTGATTCTTAGATCCAACTCCTAAATCATATCCAACAAGTCAGATTCCATCATTCTTTTTCCTTTCTTTTTTTAAATTTTTTATTCATTTTGAACTTAAATACAAAAAAGACCAAAAAAGGAGAGAACATTTCCATGTACACAGCACAACATAAGAAGAGTATTCAATACAATATACTCAGTTTCTGCAAGTCTACATTCCAATTTTTTCAGCAGTTTTTGTTTAATAGTGAGTCCTTACCCCGTCTAGTATCTGGGGTCTTTGGGTTTATCTAGTAGGCTACTATGTTCATTTGCTTCTGTATTTTTTATTCTGTTCCTTTTATCCAACCTATTTTGTAACCAGTACCAAATCTTTTGGATGATTATTGCTTTGTCATAAAGTCTGATATTTGGTACTTATAGTCTATCTTCCTTACCTTTTTTTCCCTTTATTTCCCTTGAGATTCTTTACATGTTGTCCCTCCAGATGAATTTCATCAATATTTTTTTTCTTTCTTTACACTGCCAAAATACTTCTCTAGTTTACTTGGCATGGTATTGCAAAATTAATTAAGATAGTGTTGTCATTTTGTTATATTGGTTCAACTTACCCATGAGAAACAAATGATTCTCCATTTATTTCAGTCTGCCTTTTTTTCTGTACAGTGTTTTATAGCTATTTATATAGTTCTTATGTACATCTTAGTAGGTAGACTCCCAACTATTTTATGCATTATTCAGTTATTTTTAATGAGATTCATCTTCATATTATTTCCTCCTGAATTTTGTGGGTAATATGAAGAAATGTTGATGATCTATGTGAATTATCTGATTCTAATCTAAAGTAGATTTTTTCAATAGAGCATCTCTAAAGTGCTTTTGAACTCTAACATTCTATTATTCTGTGGACAATTACTCCACATAATCTTCAAATTATAGTTAATGAGAGTAGTTAATCAAATACTTCCATGAATATATGATCTCATTGATTTTAGATATTGCCTTTATTGGTAGAGATTCCATTGATGTCACAGAAGGAAAATACAAAGTAAAATTAAGTCCAGGAAGGCCTAATGTCCCACCTCTGACACATATTAATATATGATCCTTGGCAAGTCTCAACCTCTTAGTGCCATAGGCAGCTCGTTAAGATTCTAAATTATCTATTTGCATGGGTAAACAGAACTTTCTCACTGGGAGTTTCCTATAAAATGAAATTATAGGTAATTACATCTGTTGCCCAAGGCAAGTAATTTAACCTCTCACCCTCAGTTTCCTCATTTGTAAAATGGTGAAGGTAATGATAACACCTACCTAACAGGGTCATCAGAGGCAAAGTTAGATGTCTCAGTGGATAGAGCACTGGGTCTGGCGTGAGGAAGGTCTGTGTACAGATTCAGCCTCAGATATTTACTGTGTGACCATGGGAAAATCATTTAACCTTTGTTTGCCTTTATCCGCTGGATTTGCCACTTGGCAAATCACTCCAGTATCTATAGTCCACAGGGTCATGAAGAGTGGGATACAACTAAACAACAATGGCAGACTTAAAGCATAGAATACTATTTATTATTATCTAAATGAAGGATGAATGTTTACTATCTTTGAAGACATTCTTCACTATCATCTCTTACTTTTTACATCTCCATTACCACCCAAAATGAGTGTATTTTGTAAATGAGGTTGCTCTAAGCAATTGAGTGATCCACCTACGTTCATAAAGTTAATAGCAGAGCAAGGAGTGAAAATCTGGTTTTCTTATACTAATTCCAGCCCTCTTTCCATTACAGCCTACTTCCTTTCATTCTATTGAAAATCCATCCTACATTGGGGTGGCTAGGTGGCGCAGTGAATAGAGCACTGGCCCTGGAAGTCAGGAAGACCTGAGTTCAAATGCAGCCTCAGACACTTAACACACACACACACACACACACACACACACACACACACATATCCGTGTGACCTTGGGTAAGTCATTTAAGCCCAATTGTCCTCCAAAAAGAAAAGAAAAGAAAATCCATTCTACATACCACATACTTTCATATTGGATAGATCGAAAACAAAGCATAGCTCTGGTCAAGTTACTGTCCACCTCAAAAACCTCTGACAACTATCCACGGCTAGAAAGAGCTAATTTATATAATGTAAAATAAAGTAGAAAAGAATTGACTTGGTATTCAAGGTCCTCTATAACTGAGTCTCAATCTGTTTTTTCAGGTTTACTTTTAGACTACTCTTAATTTTTGTTCAGGTACAGGTGGGAATTGATGGTTTCTGAGGTCCCTTCTAACTTAGAGATTTTGTGATTCTATGAACCCATATGCCTACTTTCTCATCTTTACAAAAATCTTTATGAGAATGACCTACACACATATCAAGGATGTCTAATGAAAAAAAAAATGGGATAGGAGAATCAGAAACCCCATTACTTATATTCCAAGGAAACCAGTGATAAGAAGAAAGTCCTCATTTATACCAAAATATGTAAAACAACACTTATTGCAATAGTGAAGAATTGGAAACATTGATTTAGAAACTGCTAAACAAATTATAGTATGTAAATGTAATGGAGTGTCACTGTCCTATAAAAAAACAATGGAAGTGAATAAATACAGACAAGCATAAAAAGATCTTCATGAATTGGTGAGAATGAAATAAGCGGAGTCAAAAAAGCAGTATATACAATGACTGAAACAATATAAATAGAAAGAACAATCACACACTCAAAAAAAATCAAAAGTGAATGTACTAAAATTACAAAGATCAAAACTATAAATTTCAAGACTAGAATGGAGAAATATGAGAGGATATACTTATATGAGAGGATGGTAAGGGGAACACTACATCTTTGAATGTATAAACCTTGATATGTTGGTTTAAAAAGTGAGTCACCCTCCTTTTTTAGTCACATCTCACAAAATGCTTAGTCTAGAAGGAAAAGGTGTCACTGGTTTTTTAAAAGGCAGTTTACTGTCCATCAGGATCTAAAAGTATGGTAGACAAACTAATTTTGATCAGTTTAAGTGCCTCTTAGGCCTAGTAGGTTTTGATAGCTTGTTTTGGCTGTTGTTCAGCTAAGTAGGGAAGTGGATACTACTCCAAGCAGTTTTTCTGCCTTTGTTTTGGTAGGGGTATTCAGACACTGCTGACAGGGAAATTAAGTTGACTGCTCCCAGTAACCCAAGGTGTGGACAATGTTCAATGACCTCTGTATCCACTGGCTCAAAGGGTGCGTGTGTGTCTGTGTGTGTGTGTGTGTCTGTGTCTGTGTGTGTGCATATTCTATTGTGTGAAAAACTAATAAGGTAACTTTGGATTATCATCATACATGAAGTGTTGAAAAGTGAAAGTTAAGGATCAACTCTCAAAAACAGTCATAATATTAGCTGAATTTTTATAGTGCTTTCTGAGCTTACAAAGTGCTTTGTGTATATTTTGCACTTGAGCTTCACAAATGATTGGATGAGGTAGGATAGTATGTGTTATTTTTCTGATTTTACAAATGTGAGCATTGAGAAACAAAGATCAAGTGATTTGTCCAATGCCCTACAGCTTGTAAGCAGCAGAGGCAGGAGACAGTTGAGTTAATTGAACCCCCAAATTCAAGAAACTTTCCATCATGCCATGTCTGTCCCTAAAATGTTAGAGCTTCATGGAACTCAGAAATAATTTGAGTTCCCTAATTTTAGAGATGAAAAAACTGGAGATCATGGGGATGTAGACATTCATCCAAGATCACACAATTAAGCTATTTAAGCAAGGAAAATAGTTAGGCTCCCTTTCATTGGGCCTAATAAGAGTCAGGCAAAGCCTAATGGAAATAAGGCATTGAACAAAAATAAACAAACAAAAAACGACCCAATCACTTTCAGTTATGCAGCATGTGCATAGAGTAGAAGTATCACTGGGCTTGATGTCATAAGATGTATTGAATTCCAGGACTACTATTTGCCACTTGTATGATGATAATCAAGATACTGCATACCTTTCCTCACTTATAAAAGAAGGGAGTTTAACCCACTCTGCTTCTAACAGGCTGTGTTTACATAATATATGCAACATTATTATATTTTATCATATAATAATAATATTATTATATCTCTTTTGTAGATGAAGAGGTAATCTCAGAGCATTGACTTGCTGTCACGCAAATGAGTGTGATGGTATAAGGAAAAGTATATTAATTCTGAGTCACAGATTCTTATCTAACTCCCTGTGGGACTTAAGCAAATAAACTTATGGCAAATAAACTCACCTCCCTGAGTTTCAATTTACCCATTGTTAAAATGAAGGGGATGGAATAGATGAAACGTTCCACCTTTAAGACTGTTTCTTTGGAACTGAAAGGAGATCCCAGGTTTTCTAATTCTATGCAAACTAACTGGAACAAAATTAAAAAATTGAATGTATGGTCATAGGATGTCTTGTAACTTTTTACATCTTAAAATTTTTCAATGTGTCATTTTTCTAAAGTCACTAGTTTCATATTATATGACATTAAATTCACAAGTTAGAATTGAGTTCATCAGATTTTGACACATGTTCTTTTAATTCATAATCATGAAACTATATCTCTCATTGGATACTAAGCACAAGTTTGATGAACAGTCCATTTGATTAGTTCTTTTATTAAAGTCCAAAGATTTTTAATAGAATTTAAGTCAAGTGATTTCTCAGGTTATTGAAGTATGTTCATCTCCATTTCCTGAATAAATTTCTTAATCTTTTGTGATGTGTGTGGTATAGAATATGGTAATATTATAATATTTTATCTACATTTGGAAATTCCAGTAATTCCAGATAAATTTTGCTTCAGTTTATTAATATATTTCTCAGAATCCATCATTTCCTCAATGAAGACAAGACCCCCAGGCTCATTGGAAGTAAACAATATCCCCAAAACATTCTGGGAGGCATTTTGGGGGTTTCACAGTCCAAAGATGTCTAGATCTTAAACTACTCTTTTGAAAAATGGTTTTTTTGTTTGATTCAAAAAGGGACTATAATTGTCTCAAAATTCAGTTCATCAATCTTTCTATAATTTTGCCCAGGAGTTTTGTTTTTGTTTTTAATTGATAGTTAGTAGCTGTTCATTTTCTTGTTTGTTTGGATTGTTTTTACTGACCTTTTCTGTTTTTTCTAAATTAAAGAGGAGTCTATGATGCATTGTAGAGAATAACTAACAAATCTACAAGCATGCAAGGTCCCTCTGAAAGTCTCAGATTAAGCTGTTTTGCAGTTTTTGACCACTTTCCTTTGTACTTCATTGCAACTAATTCTTTTTCATTGTGAGCTTGAATGGTTCTTGAAAAGCCTGACTTAAACCACGCCAACAGTGACTACAATATCTCTAGTGGTCATTGAAATGTGCTCTCAGAGCTACAGATTTTACGTTTCCTTGAAGCTGCCTTTCTTAAAAATCACATAATTAAAAGCACAAAAAATGAGAGCAATAAAAATTTGTATGGTACATTCTATCACTCAAACAGCAGAAAACAAAATAAAGATGAAGAGGCCATCTCAATCATGATTTCAACTGGTCGTTGTCAGATGTTCTGAGTTGGCCTACTGTCTGTAGAAGTTCAGAAGTATTACCATTGTTGTTACAAAATGAAATATCAAACTTATTATTTGTTCCTAGTAATTCACAAACCACTGGTGGGTTTTTTTTCACTATATTATGCATCTCTTTTTATTGTACCCTACTCCTTTATATCTTATTTTCTTCTATTTTCACAACATAGCCTCTTTTGTTTTTTAACCTAATGAAATAGGAAATGATGAAAGATGCATAACTGTCTTTGGGGGTCAAGGGCCATACAGGTACCATTAATCAATTCATAGAAATTTTGTTGGCCATATGGCTTTTACTGTGTGGCAAAATTCAGGATTTTCTATACAAGCTTTTGAACATAACCATTATGCTCCGAATGGGGCTTTAGGTCTTTGAGATATGTTGAAATAATATGTGTGTATATGTATATATGTATATGTGTATACATATATATGGAACATGAAAACCTATTTTTTTTTAGATTTATAATATGTCTGAGCTGAAATGGATTTAATATACCTCATATTACAGGTGAGCAAAAATGATACCCAGAGAAGGATAATGAGTTCCCAAGGTCACACAACAAATTAATGATAGAAGTGAGATTAGAGCCAGAACTGGCACAAGGCCTTTGTGTTCTCCAGGATAGGTGTGAAAATTCCAATATCCTGCATTTAAGAATTATGACTCACGATGTAAGACTGGAGTGGAGAGCTTCACATGTTGTTGGACTTGCCCCAATACAAATACCCATTACCTGTAGCAGTAGAATCCTTTGGTATTTAAAACTATCAGAGTAATAGGGCCTTCAAATATTTTCTTTGATAGCACTGGGGCAGTATGAATGCATTATCCTCAGGTAATGCTATTGGATTGTGCAAATTCATGTAATTTAAATAATCCTGCCCAGTTATGCAAGAAGGAACCATGGGGGAAATGAGAAACTATTTGGGAGAGACTTAGGTTTCTTTACTAATCATCTGGACCCGAGGGAGACATTGACATGAGTGGGAGTGACATCTGAGTGCATCTGGGTAGGAGCGGTGACACCAGGCTAGGAGTTCATCAAAAACAAATGTAATATTGGTGGTCCAAATATGGTGAGAGATAGGAGGGACAGAAGGGTTTCTGAAAACTAGGGACATTTTTGTGAGAACCAAGATCACTGGTACACTTTACAAGGGAGGTTTCAGAAGAGATATCCCTATCTGAAGCTCTTTTTTTAGCTATACATATATTCTGTGAAGGAAAGAGGGCTACCTGGTTAATGTAATGCTCGGTGCCATCTGCTAGGAGCAGGGAGAACTTCAGGCATGGTGACATGATGCACAGAATCAAGGAGAGACAATAGGAACTCACTACTGGTAACAATCTCAGAGTCTCAGTCTCAGAGTTTAGTAGAATGACAGGAGGTATGGGCTACTTTTGGAGGCTTAGTTGACTAGAGTAGTTACACTGAGTAACACCAGAGGCCTTACTGAGGCAATCTTATCAGACTAGGTGGCTTCTCCTAGAAGTCAGGAACAACTAGTATGACAGATGAAAATAACTGCTGAACAACAAAGGAATTGTGCCAAGTCTTGTGTACAAGTTTACTTAGAAGACTATAGTCTTTAACATTGCCTAGGGTCTTCTTACTTGTAAATGGCACCCTTCATTTACTCATTAATATAATGCATTGTAAGCTTCAATATTCTAGGGACACTCAGATCAATCAGTACTCCTGGAAGTGCCGATTAATGTTCTTGGTTGGGTCTCGTGTGATCTTCGACCTGTCCCAGAATAATGGCAAAAAGAATCCATTGCTGGAACCATATTTTGAGTGGTGGGACCTGGTAAGAACTCCGGATGGAATCCGTCATTGCAAAAGAATTGGCTGTTGTTGGTAGCATAATGGATGGACTTGTAAACACTGTCTCACATCTAACAAAGGCTTTTTGGTTGATTGATTGTAACCAAACCTACTAGCCATATGAGGTATAGTAACAGAAGTACTGTTTTTGGATTGATAAAGTATGAAGCAAGGCAGAGACAAACAGAGATTTGTCAACATAACTCATTGGTCATAGCAAACACTCTTTTCCAACAACCCAAAGGCCACTCGACACATGAACATCAATAGATGGTCAGTATTAAAATGATATTTATTATATATTTTGCACCAAAGGTGGAGAAGCTCTAAACAGTCAGTTAAAACAAGGCCTGGAGCTGACTGTGGCTCAGGTCATGAGCTTCTTATTGCAAAGTTCAGATTTAAATTGAAGAAAGGAGGGGAAAGCATCAGGCCACATAGGCATGAGCTAAATAGCTCATGAACTTAATAGCTTATGAACTAAATAGCTATGAATGTTAAGTGGAGGTGATGAATAGATTTGAGGGATTAGGTCTGGTACATAGAGTGTCTGAAGAACTCTGGGCAGAGGTGTGCAATACTGTACAAAGGCAACAACAAAAATCATTCCAAAGAAAAGAAGAGCAAGAAAGTAAAATGGCTATCTCATAAGGTTTTGCAAATAGGTAAGGAAAGAAGGAAAGTAAAAGGGAAAGAACATAGGGAAAGATACTCAACTGAATGCAGAATTCCAGAGAATAGCAAGGAGAGATGAGGTTTTCTTAAATGAGCAATGCAAAGAAATAGGAGAAAATAATAGAATCTGAAAAACAAGAGATCTCTTCAAGAAAATTGGAAATATTAAGGGAATTATTCATGCAAAAATGGGGCAGGATAAAAGATAAAAATGGGAGGGATTTAACAGAAGCGGAAGAAATTGAGAATAGTTGGCAAGAATACATAAAAGAACTATGTGGGAAAGATCTTAACATCACTGATAATCATGATGGTGTGGTTACTGATCGAGAGTCAGACATTCTGCAGAATGAATTCAAGTGGGCCTTATGAAGAGTTGCTAACAATAAGGCTAGTGGAGGCCAGATGAGCTATTTAAAACCCTAAAAGATGATGCTCTTAAAGTGCTCCACTTAATATGTTAGCAAATTTGGAAAACTCAACAATGGCCACTGAATTGGAAAAGATCAGTTAATGTCCCAACCCCAAAGAAGAGCAATGCCAAGGAATGTTCAAATTATCCAACAATTGTGCTCATTTCACATGCCAGAAAGGTTATCCTTAAGATTTTGCAAGCTAGTCTTCAGTAATATTTGAACTGAGAATTACAAGAAAAGGAGACTAGTTTTTAAAGAGACAGAGGAACTAGGGACCAAAATCACTAGCCTCACTCTTTCCTCCAGAACCATGTGGGTAGCAAGATATAGATCAGAACAACTGGAGATGGCCCCAGACACAATGGGAGACGTTGGCCTTTTTAAGCTGTCTTTCCTAGGTCTTAGTTTGCCTTAAGCAAAGCCCATTCAGTGATTAAAGCTAGGGAAGAATGAAGCAAAGAATAGCCTCTTTCACCTAGTCAAAAAAGACAAAATCAATTTGGGAGGCAAAGACCTTAGCATTTCTGGACAAAACAACAATTCCTAGTTACATTCACTCTGAACCATCAGACACCAAACAACAACCAGGTGAGACTTAGGCTGGGACCTACTATTGGCCAATCAATGAGAGTCAGAGTGATTTGGGTTTAAGGCATGGTCTTTAAAAAAGAAATCTATCAGTAAGCCCCAAGATATCTTGAGAGGTTTGTTTTAGTGATCAAAATGTATATTCCTTTGGGCAGAGCACCTGCTTAGGACAACTATAGAGTATTAAGGGGCAAGAGGAACTTAGATGGTTCCTTAATCTTAACCTATACACATATGTTTCACATATGTGCATGTACTGAGCAGCATCACATGTACCCATAGTTACCCCAAGTCCTAGATGACCAACTTCAGTGTCATAAATTCCAATGTGCCCAGTACAGTTTTAGTAGAATATCCCACCTATCACTTGGAAGATATAAGCAGGAAATCTTACTGCTGGAAGTGGAGGCAGAGTAAGTGAAGAGTAGTTAACTGAGACTGTTTACATAGGACTTCCTGTTTCTATCACGACCAGATGAACTCAGTGGTGCCAAGGTAAGGCTGAATGGCTGTGAAATTGTTAATCACAAAGAAGATTTTCCATAGCATCCCCATAGTATAGTTTCTTGGATCAGGCACAGGTTTGCAAGTTCCAGTTTCTGGGGAACAATTGAATCTTAACTCCCAAACAATCAAAGAATAGGGCCTGCTTTTAACTTCAGTTGGATGGACAATCCCCCAATTCCCAGTGGTCAGTGAAGATGGTGATTAGGTGTTGTGCTTCATTAGTGTGGTATTGCCGTGTCTCAAATGCTCTTTTGATTGTTTTCATGGGTTTTCCCCTCATTGATTGCCTAGTTATGCTCAGCAACAGACATTTTTCTAGACCAGTAAGCACAAAATCATAATGGGATGGTTTATGGCCCAATCTGTGAAAAGATGCCTCCTATCATTACCATAGAGGCCTCAGTTTCCATTGAAATGGAGCACTGGTAAATTTATTGTTGAGATATCCCAGGGGTAGGCTGGTTGTGAAGTTATTATTTTATTCTGGGTGTCTATTCAGTGGCATCTGACCTCTGGAATGGTTCTTAGGGTCTTTAGTCTATCTACATCTGAGCAGGTCAGCACTCAAGTGATTAATGTCTGATAGGACCCCACAAATCCCATAAGGTCTTTTATATTATAGGAAAGTCACTACAATAGCATTGTATTCACTTTGTGAGTATCCATATCACTCCCTACTGACATATCAGGTGATTAAGAAATTCTGTTTCTTCATTAAGGAACTAATATACCGTGTTTCCCCGATAATAAGACCTATCCCGAAAATAAGCCCTCCCCTTACTGTGTAAGATTCCTCTAAAATAAGCCCTCCCCCGAAAATAAGCCCTATTGAGATTGCTACTGTAGTGAAGGTGATCCCTTGCGCTACACTCTACATTATGCACCGTCCCCCCCCCCGGGTGAAACGCACGCCGTGCTCCAAGCTGCATCCAATTAGAGCTGCAGCAGTGAGCATGTCATCCTGTTCTTCCCCAGTGATTTGTTTGCTGGCGCCATTGAGAGCAGTGCCGCGGAGGAGAGCTGAGGCAGGACAACATAAAAACCCAGTATGTAAGCGGGAGTGAGGGGGCATGATGGAGGATAAAAAGGGCATGATGGAGGAAAAAAGAACTCAGGGGGCATGATGGAGTGAAAAGAAGGACTGATGGTCATAATTTTATTATTCTGTCTGTTTTGACCCCCAGACATGAGTATAAAAAGGAAGAGCTATACTGTTGAGTATAAGAAAGCAATTGTAGAGGAGTCACATGGCAAGAATCTTGCAGTTTTCTGTAAAGAAAAACTTTTGGATCTTCGAATGGTCAGAAAATGGAGAGCAGATTATAATAACCTCAATCAACAGGTGGATGAGGGAAAAGGGAAAAAGCACAGGTCTGGATCAGGTCGGCAGCCCTTATATCCTGACTTGGAGATCCTCATTGGTGAATCGATTGCTGACAGGAGAGCAAAGGCCTTGGTTGTGCGCAGGGCTGATATTCAAGCATTTGCCCTTTCAATGGCACCAGAGTTTGAAATGGTCTCAGAAGGATTCAAAGCATCACAACACTGGTTGGACGGTTTCCTTCAACGGTATGAACTGTCCCTAAGAAGATCAACAACACTGTTTAAGCTGGAAGATGCTGAAGTTATTAAACATGCACTTGCATTCAAGTCCTTTATTGATAGGATCGACATTTCCAAGTACCAAACCTGCAATATGATTGCTATGGATGAAACTGCAGTGTTTATGGGACAAAGATCTCAAACAACAATTCATCACAGGGGTGCAACGTCAATCTACATTCCCACCACTGGCTACCGGTATGAAAGTGCACGGGTCACCTGTGTCTTGGCAATTCGTTTGGATGGAAAGAAAGCCACACCTCTAATCATCAGTAAGGGCAAGAAAGATAAGATTGAACGTGTATCTGGCATTTACGTTCTTGAAACAGAAAAAGCCTGGTGTACACAAGCCGTTATAAGAAAGTGGGTTGATTTAATGCCGCCACTTGTTATGCGAGGTAACCAAAGAGGTCTGATAGTCTGGGATTCAGCCAGCACTCACCGCGCTAAAGAAATGAAGAACTTCCTTGCAGAGAGAAGAATAGATCAAGTAATGATTCCTGCAGGAATGACTGCCTATCTCCAGACCCTTGATATTGCAATAAAGAAGTCATTCAAGGACCATTTGTGCATGGAAGTCAATGACTACATTGAAAATAGAATGGAAAGAAATCAGCGTAGAAACTTTGTGAAGCCCTGTCTGCAAGAAGTCATGACTTGGGTGAAGAAGTCATGGGATAAAATTACTGACAGCTGTGTCACCAAGGCACTACGAGCAGGTTACCTGGACAAGACATATTCGTTTAAAGAGAGCTATATTGCTGGACATGACAGATTGGGTCCACTTCTTCTGAAGGAAATGGAGGCGCAAGACATCCAGGACGGAATTCAGGGTATGGACACTTATGATGATGTTGTTGAAGAAGATGACATGATCATTATTGAATAAAGGTACATTTTTTTGTTCACATTTACCTGTTTATTAAAATTGCTGTCAATGTTCATTAAAATAAGCCCTCCCCTGAAAATAAGCCCTCTGGTGTTTTTCTGTCCAAAAAAATAATAAGACAGTGTCTTATTATCGGGGAAACATGGTACGTGTTGCTTAACTTGGGCAGAGTCTGTCATCAGGCAGGCTGAGACAATATGGACCAATTAACTGGACGTGCCCAGATTCTTCTGAGTCTTGAAAGTAGATTACTACATGATGATTTCATAGGTCCTATAACACAAAGTTCATGAAGTATTGGAATCTGCAATAGCATTATAGAATCCAAGAAACATATTGGGAATTAGCATGATATATATAGTGGGTAGGACACTGAATTTAGAGTCAGGAAGATTTGGGTTCAGATACCATCTTAGGTACTAAGTGTGTCACCCCAGACAAGTAATTTAATGTCTTAGTTCCTTAGTTTCCTCATCTTTAAAATGAAGGTGTTGGACTTGAGAGCCTCTGGAGTCACTTCCTATTTTAAATCTATGATACTATGATCCTGCTATTTATGCGGTCAAATGATTGAGTCAGAAAATCCAACCTCCATTCTCCTCTTTACAAGGTTATAAAATGCTCTGTGGAACTTTCCAACTCCAGTGAAAATGGTGGCCATTTCAAATGATCCAGAAAGTCATCAACAAGAGAAAGTCCCTGAAGATGATACATTGATCATGACACAAGTGCAGATCACTGATGTTCTTTTAAACAAACAATACTCATGTTCCAATGAGGGCCATGAAGACTACCTCTTCAATGTGAACCCTCATTCAATGCTCATTTCTACAAATTTCCATAGTTCCAGGCCCTAGAAAGGAATAGATGAAGCCTGAAAAGATAAAAATACCAAGAACTAAATTAATTGTGCAATAATTGATACAAGAGAAATCTTATCTCCTTTCGCGATACAAAATATATTTTAGTATTTAGAGTATTTTCTAGGACTCAGGGGCTGTTGAGTCACTGTGGTTGGCAACAATATTGAATAATAGGAGGTACTGTTGAAACAATGTCAGGAGTGGAATATGATCTACTTTAACCACTGGGCTATCCATCAGATCTGAGAACTAAAAGGAAAAAGAATGAGCCAGTGACATGGAAGCCAAGCAGGTGGCCAGCCAGAAGTCCCTGTTAACAGAGAGAGTTAAAAAGTATAGTCCCAGGAGACAAGAGGCAAAATGGCATAAGTCCCTGCCAGACAGACACTGAGAAGTATAATCTAGGAGGATGAAGTGAATGGGTAAGGGAAGCTTCAGCAAATGGGCTTCAGAACCAGGCTGAGCAGGAGCAAAGCAAGTCAGGATAAAGTGTAAGGAAGGTTTAATTGCTAATGGGGCTGGAGGTAAAGTGAGAATGGAGTAAACAAGGTACAGAGTCAAGGTTAATGGCTGAAGTTTAGTTGAGAAAACAGTGAAATCACTGTGTGTATATGGATGGGAAGTGGAAGCAGCACTTAAAGGAGTAAGGATAGAAACTGGTCCTATGGAAATATCCTCTCCCAAAGTCTTTTGGCACCTTCTCTGCAAGGTATAGATCTAGAAGATGGCCCAGACCACTGAGAATTTAACTGACTTTCCAATCCTCTGCAATATGACCCTCATCTACCTGAGATTTATGTTATATTAAACCTCTTTTATACATTCTATGCTCTAGTCAAACTGACACATCTGTATACCTCAAGTTTTTCACCTCTACCTGTTAAAATCTCTAGCTTATTTCAAGATTCAGCACTGGTGGTATCTTTTATACAAAGCTTTTGCTGATGTTCCCTCTAGCCCCAATCAGGCCGCTAATGCTCCAATATTCCCCATATGGCTGTTGCTTGATTATCAAGTTGCATTTGACCAGAAGAATGTAAATTCTGTTGTTTGTTGTTATCATTGAGGTGGGAGTGGGGGGGGGGAGGGTTTCTGCATCCCTAGCATCTAGCACTGTGTCTGGTAAATAGTACTTTCTAAAGATTTGTTGAACTGAATTGAGTTTGAAAGAAGGAAGAATAGCAAAAATAAGAGTTAGGCAATCAAAATTGGAGATGTCATTAGATTAACTTTGAGTTCCTAGTTTTATGAGTCCTTAAGACCTTGGCTTTTTTTTTTGAGGGCTTTGGGTGCACAGCCTCATATATTGTTATGCCTAGATCTCTAGCTACTTGTTCTGACCACTGACCAATTTTGAGTGACACCCATCTGTCCTCTGGGATAGAGATAACATTACACATTCTTTACCTTGTAGAATTACCTTATGATGCTGTCAGCTTTTGTGGGTAGGGGGGAAGTAGGGGAGATAGATTTGACAATTTCCAATGAAAAGCCAAAATGATCTCTAGGTATGTGTTCTTTAGCTAATGTTTCTTATGTTTTTATCTCTTTTAAAAAAGAGTTATTCTTAAGTGGAGCTGAATTATTTTTCCCCTTCCTACCACAATTATGCACTTATAGAATTTTAGAAAGGACCTCAAGGTACATCTAGTCCAGCCTCTAGTCAAATCATGAACCCTGTCTACCACAGCCACAGCAAGTGGTCCTGTGTACAATTAACTATATTTCAGTCCTGATTAACTGTGTCTGTACATTATGTAAATCTTTGCATTGTGAATGACTGACATGATTAATGGCACATTAGACAGAAGCTCCAAGGTTCTGCCCATCTGTATGGTTCTCTTTCCCTGGGGGCTCCCTTTCCATTCAGGTGGGCAAATATATGTAGACATATATATGCCCATGTCATCAATACTCTGTGCAGGCATCTCTGTGTTTCATGTGATTGCTGCCTGTTGATTTTAGTCGTGAGAATAGAATGTTTGAAGTTGGAAGACACCTGTTCTATGCCACACATCTCAGAGGAAATTATAGCTTAACTTGGACAACCAGAAGCAGATAAATGTCAGAAGCACATAAAGTAAGTAATCTGCCTCTTCTCTGTGACATAAATCAACTTGAACTTCAAAAACCATGTACTGCAAAATATCACTTTCACACCTTTTATCTGACAAGTGCCAGGGTCACAAGTTGTTAAATCTTTTGGCAGCAAAGTCAAATATTAAAAGGGAGTTTGCATCTCATTGGACTCAGGCCAATAAATACTATTTGCTGAAATTGGATAGATGTTCCTTAAACGCTTCCGCCAATCAGCGGGGACATTTTTCATAATAAATGACTAATTTGCAGCATGAATTCGGCTTGTAGTCAATCAATATCCCATGGGTGACAGTGACATGGAAATTAGTTTATCTTGCACCAGTTAGAGCCTCGTTGTAAATCAAAGCTAACCATGGATTAGTCCTGCCAGGGTATACTGGGAGCAGTTTGTTCTTCAGTGTAGATGAAGCAAGAGGAAAATCTGATCTCTGATTTGGGTCTTGACCTCACAGAAGTTAATTCCAGAAGAGACTTCTGGGCAGCAAAATTGCAATGGACGAAGAGTTTTTCTAGTTACTTTGGGCCAATTGCATGAATTTTACTGTTTTTGTTTTCCCATCCCCATATGGCTCAATTAAGACTGATGGCACAGTAACTTAAAAAGAAATTAAACATATAAAGAGATCATATGACTAGTCAGTATTTGAGTAGAAATACCTAATCCAGGGTATCACTTTCATTTCCAAATTGTTTAATATATTTATTGCTTGGGGTGGCTAGGTGGCGCAATGAGTAGAACACTGGCCCTGGAATCAGGAGCACCAGAGTTCAAATCCTGCCTCAGACACTTAACACAAAACTAGCCGTGTGACTTTGGGCAAGTCACTTAACCCCAATTGCCCTCCAAAAAAAAAAGAAAAAAAATATGTATATATATTTATTACTTAAGTGATATTATGGTAAGACTTTTATACAATTTGAAAAAAATAAAAAGACAGCTAGCCAACTCTTAATTATCCAATGTGTAGGTTGCTTAAACCAGAGGTGTCAAGCCTGGGCTTGTTGAACCAGATTAAAATGTAACTGAGAAAAATTTGACAAAATAAATAGAAATACAACAGAAAATATGTAATGTTAATATGTGCTGAAGTCAGTATGTGGCCCACAGGAATCTTTATGTATAGTTCAGCAACCTCCATTTAGAGATAAGGTGTAAATCTGACATCACTGATGCTTTGCCTTTCTACATCACCCTATTTTCTACTAATTATTTTTGAAATATTTATTAATTATTAAATAGTGAATAGCATATCAGAGTGGAGATGACCTTCTAATCAATTAATTTTCTTAGCTTTTAGTCATTCAGGGGTCTCTTTCAGCTCTAAATCTATGATCTTTGTAAAGGAAAGGGTTGATGTTTTTAAACATCTGAAAAAAATTTTGGATAACTGGTAAGTTTCTATTGTCCAAGATTTCCCTGGTTCTAGTCATGATTCTTTGCTACGGTAAACTAAAGAATGATGATCATTATACAAATATTCAATCTATAGAATGAAGAATCCCCAATTATTTGCTTCACTGGCACAATGACTGATCGTTACTAGTTTATTGGTTTAGGGGTTGGAAAGGAAGAATGAGGTATCTGTGAACTGTCTGATCCAGCACCTTCTGTAATTCAAAGCCTTGATGTTCATACTTAGATGAGACTTAAATATTTCAAGTTTCTTTGGCTCAGCAACCTGCCAATGGTATCTTTTTGCTTAGGTTATGAGCTGTCACTACAAAGTCCTAAGATATATAAATGTAGATCTGCTAAGGAAATGGTGAGGGAGGACAGAAAAAATTCCTGAGATACATTCATTTTTCATCTTTGACCTAGATATTAAGTTATAGTGGGACCTAGGATTGTTTGTATAAGATATATATATATATATACACATATGTGTGTGTGTGTGTGTGTGTGTGTGTGTGTGTGTGTGTGTATGTATTTGGAGTCAGTGAGAAGAGAATAGATTTCCTTCCCACCAACCCATGCTTTACAATTTTAATCTTCCCCATATCAAGGAGGCTTCTGACTGAATTTCCAAGATATTAACTTAATCACTTTAATTTATATTGAGTATAAATTATGATATTGAATAATTGAAGGCTGAGACTGACTCTCTCACTCCATCCCTCTTTTCTTTCTTGCAGGAAGAGAATTTCTAACTTCCTCATAGCTCTCACAGTTTCACACTTTAAAGTTTACACATGTTGACATTGGATAAGACATGAGTACCTTCCCAAAAAGGGCAAAGCTTTCTATTGCAATTGATCATTACCATGTCCAGTCTGTCAACAAGCATTTAAAGACACTTCCTGAAATACCACCATATAAATATACATGTGTATATAAATGTGTGTACATATATATACACACATATCATATACTATACAATACACACTCACATATACATATACACACATATACATACATGCTATGTGCCAGGCAACATTCTAAGCACTAGGAATACAAAGAAAGGCAAACACACACATATATACATACATATATGTATATATACACATGTACATAGATATAGATATATGTTTGTGCGTGTATACACATGCTGTTAAAGGAATTCACAGTTTGCTAGGGAAGACAAGATGCAAACAACCATGTACAAACAGAATATGTGTGATAATATCTATCTGTCTAACCAATTGGAAGTAATTTGGAAATAATCTCAGAAGAAAGGAACTAAGATTAAGAAGGATGTTCTTGTAAAAGATGAGAGTTAAACTGAGTCTTGAAGGAAGCCAAAGAAACTAGGAGGCAGAGACTGAGGAAGGAGCAGTTTCAGGCATGGGGGACAGTCAGTGAAAATCTACAGAGATGGGAGATAGAGTATCTGGTGAAAAGAACAGCAAGAAGGTCAATGTCACTGGTTTGTAGAATATGGGACTGGGGACAGGGGAGAAGTTGGAGAGGGAGAGGCAGATATAAGAAGTCTATAAATGTAGAAAGGGGACAAGTTATGAAGACTTTTAAGACAAACAAAGGATTTTGTATTTGATACTGAAAGCAATAGGAAGCCACTGAAGTTGATTGAATGGGTGTAAGAGACAATATAGTTAGATTTGATCTTTAGGAAGATCAATTTGACTGCTCAGTAAAGAATGGACTAGAATGGGGAGAGGCTTGAGGCAGGGGGACAAACCAATAGAATATTGCATTTCTTTGATCTGAAAGAAGGTGACAGTGATAGTCTAAATAGGAAGGCAAAAGGAGAGACCTTCAGAGCACTGAGTACCTAAACAACCTGAAGGGTAGGAGAACTTGTTTCAGGATAGAATGAGTCAATTCTAGGGAAATAGTATGGTACAGCAGAAAGAAAGAAGAATGGTTCTGAAGTCAAAGGATCTAGGCTTAAATCCCATCTCTCACAGTAATCAGGTGGCTTTTGCAAATCACTTAACTTCTCTGGACCTCACTTCCTTTTTTAATAAAATGAGGGAGTCTGATTAGATAGCCTCTGGTATCCCTTCCAGCTCTAGATTATAGTTTCCTATCTCTTTATCTAGATGTCTCAATATCCTCCTATCCCTACTATATGTTATTTTTGTGACAAGTTATCAGCATGAGGAACTGGGCCATCTCCAGTCATCCTGATCTCTATCTGGCCATTGGACCCAGATGGCTACAGAGGAGAAAGTGAGACTGGTAACTTTGCACAGCCCTCTGTCACTTAAATCCAATTCACTTGCAAGCCATGGCATCATTTTCCTGATGTCATGGTTCTCTTCGAGAACAAAGGACAAACTGCAACAATATCAAGAGTTGATCCTTTCCCTCCATTTTAATAGTGTCTACTATATGCCAGGCACTGTTTTAAGCATTGGGCTATGTAGTCTCACAAAATGATTTCTATTACTAGCCCCTGCCTTTGATCCTCACCTGAATGTTCTCGGCCATGCTTTTCCTATCTATCTTGTGCATCTTGTCCCACCTAATCAACACCCTTCCTGAAATCCCACCATGTAATCTTCTTGTCTATAAATTAGTCCCTGTACTTTCCTTCAGTTCTGTTTTGAAATGCAAATATTCCAAGCAGGCAATGGACATGGGTGACATTCTAGTTATCAATCACTTTAGCTGATCCTTTCCTCCAGAGAGCATGAAAACATTGGTGCTGAAATAAAGCAGAAGTGTTCTAAAACTAGAAGGAACTTGAGCCAATACCCATATTTTAAGGCCAAATGAAACAAAGACCTAAGAGGGTAAGTGATTTTCCCAAGGTTGTTTGTAGCCAATAGCAGAGCAGAGATTCAAACCAAGTGTTACAGTCCCACATTCAATGCTCTATACACGAAAATTTACCACTTCCTCACACAATAATGGGAAATGAGGAAGTGGTACAAATGGACTTTGCCTACTGAACAATTTTTCCTACACCTAGCCCTTATCCCAGTATGCTATAGCAATGCATCACTATGGGAATAACAAAGTAAGTAAAAATAGTAGGCATATGAAAAGAATTATACCTTCCTAGCATTGAGGAGGAAACAATTTATAAGGGAACTTATTCCTTGTTTGTAAAGTTTTGAATACATATTTTGTAAAAGTCCATAAAATGTTATTTTACATTCTGAAACAACACTTCCTTCATTTCCCTTTCTCCTCTCCCCTTCCATTATTTTTCCTTCCTTTTAGGTTCCTTTAAATTCCTGCTGAGCAAGGATAACTATCAGACCTCCTTCCATCAGCCATTAGTTTGCTACCGATAATCAAATCAGTCAATTATAGTGAAAGGATTAACATAATACATGGACCCAGTTCATCAGAACTATAACACAGTGAGTCATGTGCATGGTTATAATTATTTATTAGGTTGGAACTTTGTAGACCACCATGTCTCACCCTATCATTTTTTAGATGAGTTAACTGAGGCTCAGAGAGGTTATGACTTACACAAGTCCATCCCAGTCATTTTACATAAGGGGAAGGTGAACTAAAAAGTCTAGTGACTTGCCCAAGGTAACACATGTAAAAAGCATCAGAGGTGGGATTGGAATCTAATATAACCCCAAAACCAGCTCTTTCCATTGTACCACACTGCATCACTAAATTGAAAGACTATTGTTCAATGTATTGGCTTTATATTTTTCTTAAGTTTGACCATTTTTTTTTACCTTTCCTATCCTTGTCCACAACTTGTAGTCTTGTAAGACTTTTATTGCTGTTGTCCAATCATTTTCAGACATGCCCAACTCTTCATGACCCCATTTGGGGTTTTCTCGGCAAAGATACTGGAGTAGTTTGCCATTTTCTTATTTAGCTCATTTTACAGATGAAGAAACTAAGGCAAACAGTGTTAAGTGATTTGTCCAGGGTCACATAGCTAATAACTGTCTGAGGTGAGATTTGAATTCAGGAAAAGGGGTTTTACTGACTCCAGACCCAGTACTCTATCCACTGTACCACCCAGATGCCCACTGTAAGACATTAAAGAACTAGAATTATCATTATATACACTTATACGCATTATCGAGTGTGAACTTGTTAGATACCTTGAATGGAAAAGACTGCTAGGAAGAGTGTCTATCTTTGTAAATTCTCTTGACAGACTAATTTAATATTTGTGTCTCTGTACTGAAGAATGACTTGTGACCCAAAATACTGGCCAGAAAAAATATACAACATTTTATCATCAATACTTTTTTATGAAGAGATTTAATTTTGAATGTTTGTATTGTCATCCTTTTTCATTTGGGAGAGAAGTGGGTGATTTTAAACAAAATTATATTTAATTAATAGTTTGGCTGTTCAGCACGAAATAATGGGATGCTACAATAACTGCACAAGAGCTGTTATTGAAAATCTTATCTCCTAAGACAGCTTCTAATTGAGTGTTAGCAGTCAGGGAGAGGTATCAATATGGTGTAAGCTAGTGATGGAGAGCTGGAGGAGAGGAAATCAAGTGGGGGCAAAAAGGAAGGAAAGAAGGAGTGAAAATAAAGGGAGGGATATGACAAGGATAGAGAAACAAGAGAAAAAAGATAGAAAGGAAAAAGATTAGGAAGGGGAAAAATAAGACAGATGGGAGAAAACAGTGGAGAGACCAGGGAGAAGGGGTAAGTGAAAAAAAAAAACACAAGAAGGAAAAGATGGAGAGAAGGTATGTGGGAAAATGAAATATAGAAGAAGAAATAATGAGCGTAAAAAGAAATGGGAAAAGAAGGTGATGGGGGAAAGAGACAAGGAGAAAGATAGGGAGAGAGGGAACAGGAGAGAAACAGAAAAAATGAGCCTGCCAGTGGTTAATTGAGCATATAGATTCCTAATGTGTCAGCCACTGCCCTCTCAGATGAAGGATGACACTTTTTAGGACGCATCTTCCTTTGTTACCACTTTAAGACTAATGAAGCCTGCAATTCATAAACCTGATGCTGGACACTAATCTGCTGACAGAGAAATCATCAACTTTATATTTAAGGACCTTTAAAAATGGTTTCAACCTATTTATAGAAATGTGTGTATTTGTATAAGACCATGGATGCCAAGAAACTATATCTTCATAAATATACAAGTTGATCTATAAATACTATATAGTATTCAGGGAAAGACTAGAGCCAAAGTACAAGAAGACCTACCCATTCCTCTTCTAACTTTTCATCAGATAATTCTACGTTTGCCAGAACATTTTTTGTATGCCTCCCCCCCCGAAAAAAAAGGCCTGTTTACTTTTATAGTCTCTAAACAGCAAGGTTCCATTATACAAATGTTTTTTTTCTTCTTTTTTTCTGCCTTCAGGTCACTTGTTAATGAGCTGAGCACTGGGGAAGGATGGAAGCTATTACAACAGAATATGGGCAGAGAGATTTTCTTTATGGTTCTGTAGATTTATGAAAGCAAGAGAAAGAGGGGAAGAGAACAGGGCAGAGCAATGGAGAAAGAAAGGATGTTTATCAACAGTCCATTCAGATACAAGTCCTCTGAGATTGATGACTGCAGCTTGGTTTTGATCAGATAGAAGTTGGGTTTCAGTCTGTGAAGTGACTGGACCCTCTTTGGCCCCTGGCCTGTGCAGTCTCTGACCTCCCTAACCTCGGCAGGGCTTCCTTTATGAGGGTTCCCAGCCAGATGGTCAAGTCATCAAAGCTTTATGAGCACAAACTCCTTTTACCACTTCACAGTTTCTTCAAGCCTAAAAGCAGAAAGGGTGGCAGCATGAGGAAGAGAAGCTAAAAGGTGTTAAAGACAGAAAACAAGGCAGAGAGGAATCTTGCCTGTGGAACACAAAGCACTATTGCTCTGCATTTGAGAATGAGAACCTCAAAATTTCTGGGAGAAGTAAGGCCTTTCCAATAATTTTCAGGCAATAAGTACATGGATCAATTAATTCAGACCAAAAAAAACCACAAAAAAACTAGATATATGTGTGTGTATAACATATATACGTATGTATATATAAAATATGTTTATATTTTATATATATATATAAATTTATATGAAAATTATATATTATATATATGTTAGATTTTTTTTAAAAAAGAATGTTCTATTGCCCAATTGTTTGAATTGACAGGATCAACCTGTTGTTTAGGTTTTGTATAGATACAGTTACAGTTTGTCCCCATACAACCAGAGGAAAATAGAGAAATTGACGTAATTAACTTCATAATTTAAAAAAAATTGAAAGAAAGAGAGAGAGAAAGGAAGGAAGGAAGATTGAAAAGAAAATAGAAAAAATAAGCCTCTTATTAAAAGGAAACTATAGAGTTGTGGCCTGATCATCCAGTTTGGCTGTCTTCAATAATAGCATTCACCAAATAATTACTCTATTTCTGTTCATCTGTGAAGATATAACCACAGTTAGAACAATAGTTAGTGAACTTTGAATTTTCATCATTTCAGTTAATCAATCATAAACATCCAAATCATTTAGCAATGATTTGGTGCTATTTGAAAGATATTTGATAAGCCCATATTATGTGAATTCAGCATACCTTAAATTAAAGGCACCACCCCCCCCAAAAAAAAAAGTACAACCAAAGCCAATCATTGTTTATTACAAAGACTTAGAAAAGCAAACAATTGTCAATGGTACATTCAAATTTCATTGCATGTGAGTTTTTTTTAATACCCTGCCTTTTCTCTGATTTAAGATTGACAGATTTTTCATGTCTATTTTGCTAGGTTTTGAAATGTCACAAAGATAGTCTGCTATCTTATTATGAAAAGGCTAATGTACAACCAAAAAAAAAAGATTATCTAGTTGTAGGGGTCAATCAGTGACTTAAATTACATCCCCTCTCAGCTGAAGAAAGTGACCTTGTTACCTTTCAGAGACTTAAAATCCAGACTCCACCTGACTCTTAGAGAAACAGCCTCCCTTCTAAGAATTTCAATCCTCAAGTGATGTTTTTTGAGGAGGAGGTCACTCAGTCACCAACACTTGTGTTTGAGGGCTACCCTTTTTCAATTAAAGAACACGCACACACATACAAGAGCCCAAACCTGTAAAATGGCAACATTACGGAGACATGTTATAACAATTCTTTGATGTACAGAGCTAATTTTAGAGCCTTTGAAATCAATTCCTATCACTAGCAGGTAAAGTCAAAAATAGAAGGCCCATGAATCTGGGTGAGGTCAAACTCCTTTACACGTTCAGGTTGATTGGTTTGCAATAAAACCACTGAGATCTGCTAGTTTTTAATGAGCTTTCTCTGAAGAGGTGAACTTGTATTTTCACGGAGGGTTATCCAGAAGGGTGTGTTCCATGTGTCTGTCACCAGACTTACTTGCTAACTTGGCTGTTTGTACACATTAAAAATCATCAGGGGTATTTTCCCTTCAAAAGAGTGAAAAAGTAGAACTGGACCTCTGCTGATCTTCAAAACCAGAACAAAATAAAATCTGCTGAGTTCTTCTCTTCCACAACACAGAGCACATTAATTTCTTTCTAAGGTTTCAAATATGGCATAGTGTCTAGAATCTGTGAGCACATCTGTCGTTGAAGGCTCACAATGAACCACCATATTCAACTTCACAAGACTTCTTATCAACTACCAACTGTTTATTTGGTAGTAGAACTTAATTCTAATAGAAGCCCACTTTATGTGACTATAGACACCAAAATATGCTTTTTTTGCAGTGAAATTGAAGACACCCATTCTAAAAAAGAGGAATATATTCTGAGGGATATGACCAAATGCCTCTTTTTTTTTTAACCTCATAAGATTTCTTGCTTAAAGACCAATCATAGGCCATTGGATCTGAGAAATATTTCTGTAAGTATATATTTAAGTATGTGTCTAAATAGCTATTTGGGTCCCTTCATATCAGGTTCACATTCACTGCTGAACCATAAAGTTTTCATGTCTTAAATCCTATGGAGAGAGGCAGCATGGAATAGTGGATAAAAAGTTAATCTTGTAATCAGAGAACCCTGGATTCAAGTCTTGCTCCTGATTCAAACTAGCTATGTGATCGTGGATAATTCTCTAAGGTTTTATAAAAGACTCAGCATACTGAGGGCAGGTAGTTGGCACAGTGAATAGAGCACCTGCCTTGGAGTCAGGAGGACCTGAGTTCAAATCCAACCTCAGACACTTAACTAGCTATGTGACCTTGGGCAAGTCACTTAACCCCAATTGTCCTGCCTTCCCTCCTCAAAAAAAAAAACACAGAAAACGACTCAGTGTACATATTCTCATCTTATCTTCATGACAACCCTATGACAATAAGTGCGACAGGTGTTATTATTTATATTTTATGGATGGGGAAACTGAGGTTCAAGAAAGCTAAGTCATTTGTTCATGGTCACAAGCTAGTAAGCATCAGAGTCAGGATTTTAAACCAGGTTTTCCTACTACCAACTTCATTACTCTAACCACTATGTCATGATTCAGGCATTAGTTCAACAGGTTTTTTTGGAGTGCTTCCTATTTTTGAAGGGTTAATAAGAGAAAAGAGCATAGAATGGAAGGGAGAAGTAGTCCTATTAAAGGGAATATTCACTGCAGCCTCAGATCATCTTAGTCCTTTTTTTACCCTTTTCGAAATAAAGGTGAAAAAGACAAGAACAGAGAACAAGAGTGGTCCTGGTAGGATTCATAGGATTGGACTAGCTCTCTAGGGACTGTATGACCATTGTTCCCTCAGCCTCAGACCTGGCAATGCCAGGATGAGAAGGAGCACTGCAGACCGTCTGAATTCTTGAGTAGATTTTATTTAAGTGACTAAAATAATGAAAAAAAAATTCGTGAGTAAAGGGCATCCCAGCTAATTCCACAGAAACCCTTCTCTGACTCTCCATCATGGGGTACAGAAGACTGGTTCTATGGGCCTAAGCCAGAAAAACACAAGCTTTGGCCAGTCCTACCAAGTTGGCAAGGTTCAAATATTGGTTTGGTCATGGACTGTGTGCCTGTTCTTGAAGAATTGGCCTAGGTAAATTCCAAGAGACCATTCAGCTGGCCAAAGAGTGATCAATTTTCTTTAAGTAATGGTTGAGAAAATATCCACCAAGATACACGGAGCTGCATTCCACATAGATGGAATGAGTTCCTACTATAATGATGAAATCCTATATTCTTGAAGTATTAAAGTATAATTAATGCTACTGACTTGGGAGTAGTTCTGAATATAAGGCCAGCTTGAGAGTCAGAAAGACCTGGGTTTGCATTCTGCCTCTAACATATACTAACTTTGAGACCATAGGCAAGTCTCCTAACATGTTAGCGCCCCTATGCATTTTTTTCTTTCAAAATTACTAGGTTCAGACAGGTTGTTGATCTGCATTAGTTAAATAGAATTTCCACACCCAGACTTCCCTTACAATGATAAGGTTGCAGATCTAGACCAATAACTCCTCCCCCATAAAAAAAAGGAAAGAAAAAAAAGTTGTAGTAAAGACATGTGGTGTAATGGGAAAAGTACAGGACTTGGGAAGGCTCAGAGGAAACATGATAGCTGTCTTCAATTATTTGAAAGGTTGTCATGTGGAAGAGGGATTAGATTTATTATGCTTGGACCCAGAAGGCTTAACAAGGAACAATGGGTGGAAGCTGCAAAGAAGAACATTTAGGCTGGATTTCAAGAAAAACTTCCTAACAATTAAAACTGTCCAAAGTGTAATGGCCTGCCTAGAGAAGTAGCATGTGTCGTTTTTGGAGGTCTGAAGCAAAGGCCAACACTTGTCAGATATATTAAAATGGGAATTCCTTTGGGTATAGGTTTGACTTTGTGGTTACTGGGGTCCCTTCCAGCACTCAAGTTCTGGCATTCTGTGATTCAGGGTTCGAATCTCAGCTCTATGCCTATAGACAAGTAACATTATCTTTCTGAGCCTCTGTTCACTTGTATAAAATGGACATGATAATACTTTCACTACCAACCTTCTCAAGGTTGTTTTGAGGAAAGTGCTTCATAACCCTAAAAAGGTTTTAGAAGTATGAACTGTCATTTTGGGATATAAAAGTTCCTTCCTGCTTAAATTTAAATGAAAAATACCAAAAATATTCATCTGCAGAATTCCTTGTGGTTTTCAAATCCATTTCACTATTCACAATATCAGGCTCATCCCTTCCTTTCCTTTTCCACAGCCACCACCCTAGTTCAGATTTTATCCTCTCACACCTGGATTACAGTTACAGCCTCTTAACTGATTTACCTGCCCCCAGCTGAACCCATCCTACATGTAGCTGCCAGAATTATCTTTCTCAAACACCACTTCGTCCTATTACTAGTCTATTCAAAAAGATACAATAGCTGCCCATATCAAATCTAAACTTCTCAGCTTAACACAGGGATCTTCCTCAGTGATCCTTCACCTCCCTTTCAAATTCCCTCTCCCATTTCTCCCCAAAACGGTCCTTCCGATCCAGCCAAGTCGATCACCTTACTGTACCTGCATGAGTTCACCTTCTGACATTCCTTTTCTCTTGCCCAGAATGTACCCTAGTTTCCCCTCTAAATCCAGTGGCATTCTCAATTCACTGCTTCCTTCAAAATTCAGCCCCAAATTCACCTTCTCTGAGAGACCTTTATGGCCCTTTCTTGGACATTTCCAAACAGAGCCTAGATTGCCCGTTACCCGGGACATTGGAGAGGGAAGTTCCTGTGTAGCTTTTTACTAAACTCTGAGTCTATAAATGGGAAAATCTGAGTCTAGGCAACAAACTGGAAGAGTTGCTTCTAATTTTTGCCCCTTTCTCTGTGCATGCAGACCAGCCCATGATTTCTCTGGAAGAGTATTAAGGGGGTGGGGGTGAGGGGTGGGGGGAGTGGAGGAAGGAGGAGTAGGGGATTAAGATAGGGGGAGAAAAGGAGAGAAGAAGAGAAGAAAGGGGAGGGGAAAGAAAGAAAGAGAAGAGAAAGAGAGACAGAGAATAAGAAAATGCTCAAATAAGGCTGTGACCTTGAAACAGATATTTGGCAGCTTGTGACTGGCTAGGGAATCTACTCCTCAGACTCTAGCCAAATCCTCCCTTGTTTGTGGTAGTTCATTTCTTGTCCTCCTGATTGATAATAAAAGAAAGAAGGAAGTATGAAAGAAATAAGCATTTATTAAGCTCCTACTATATATCAGACACTGTGCTAAGTGCTTTAGAAATATTATGTCATTTGGTCCTTACAATAACCCTGTGAAGAAGTTCTATTATTATACCCATTTTAGAGTGGAGAAAACTGAGTCAGAGAAGTTATGACTGACCCAGGGTCACATAGCTAGTAAGTATCTGAGGCCAGATTTGAATTCAAGTTTATCCTAACTCTAGGCCAGCACACTCTCCACTGTACCACCTGGTTATATCAAGTGTCAATGGTAATTTCCAGAGGAAATGAATACTGTCCGCCTATGTCTTCATATGAATTCTTTCCTAATAATAGTAAGCATTATCTTGACATATAATATAGTCCCTGTATTCACTCCCCACCAGTAATTTTCAGTGTGTTAATGATAGTGATAATCATATAAAACTTATATAGTGTTTTGAGGCTTTCAAAACACTTTACACATATTATCTTCTTTGCTCCTTACAACAAACCCATGATGCAGGTGATACACACACACACACACACACGGACACATATGCACGCACACACACGAGTCTGTAACCAAAGAAACTAACTGATCCTTCTGGAGATTGAAACCTCAAGTCTGAATTTATCTTTATTACTGTTGCTTCTAACTCCTCATTTCAATAAGCCATATAGCCACACATGCATAACAGCGTTGAGATAGAAAGATCTCAAAGCACATCATTCATTGTAGTCAAACAATAATCCCACTGATGCTGCTTCTAAGTCAGACAACATGCTTCATTTGACCCTCCGGCACTGCACCGAGATGAAAGTATTAATGGTCAGTGGCTCAGACACAAGGCCTGTCTTTGTGCTGAGCTCTGTAGGGATGTGCTAAAAATAGAAGCTCTGCAATCAAGATCTATTATTCCAATAGGATGAAACCTAATAAGCACCAGTCCAGAGTAGGAAACCGAGGGAGGGATTTCAAATGGCACACATTCAAGATGGCTACACACAGACATGTAGAAGCAATAATATACAATGAGAGCAGATGGACTGACAATGATTCAGCAATATTGTGCCACTCTTAATAAAGGTATTTTCTCCCCTGACTAGACCAAATGCTCTTTGAGGACAGGGTGTATTTCACTTTTGTCTTTCTATCTCCAGTTCCAGGAAGAGACAGAAAGCACCTCATATGTAGCAGGTGAGTGTTCAATGAGGTTTGTTGGATTTTTACTTATTGATGAATTTTTGATGCTGTTCTTTGGGATTCTGAGGAGCTACCATGTGTGCAGTCAAATGAAATAAACCAATGTAGATTGTAAATTCATAGATTTAGAACATGAAAATCAGTCAGTCTATCATTTAAAGTGCCTGTCATATGCCAGACACTACTAAGCATTGGCGACCAAAAGAAGGGCCTGTTAGGTAGCGCCTGTTCTCAAGAAGCTCAGAGTTTATTATATTCAGGGTAAATTGGAGATAAGCAAAAGAGGGAAAGGAATAAGATTAAAGAGGACTAGGAAAGGCTTCTTGTAGAAGGTGAAATCTTAGCTGAGACCCTAAGGAAGCCAGGGTTTCTTGAAAATGGATAAGGAGGTAGGGTCTAGGGGACAGCCCAATCCATGGGGGATGATGAGGTCACCAAGTCAAATAGTATAGAAAAAAAGAGAAGAGGGTCTAAGACAGACCCTTGAGAAACCACATGGCTAGATAAAGATCCAGCAAAGTAGACTAGGAGAGGTCAGACAGAAAGGAGAAGATCCAAGAGACAACAGTACTGTCAAGCAAACCTAGAGAAAAGAGAAGATCAAGAAGTTCCCTGTAGGGGTGGCTAGGTGGCATAGTGAGTAAAGAGCCGACCCCGGAGTCAGGAGGACCCGACTTCATTTCCAGCCTCAGATATTTAATACCCACACAAAAAAAAACTACCCGTGTAACCTTGGGTAAGTTACTTAACCCCAATTGCCCTCCAAAAAAACAAAAAGAAGTTCACTGTTGTCCTGGAATTCACACATTGTAAGTACTCTCTAATGTGGTGGATTGTTCCTTACAGGGGTGGGGAACTTGCTGACAAGGTCACATGTGACTTTCTAGGTCCTTGGGTGTGGCTTTTTGATGGAGTCTAAGTTTTACAGAACAAATTCTTTCATTAAGGGGATTTGTTCTATGAAGTTGGATTCAATCAAAGGGCAAACATTGAGGACCTAGAGGGTCACATGTGGCCTCAAGGCCTCCGGTTCACCACGTCTGTTCTAAAACCTCCACTAAAGTAGGGAGCTTAAGTCAGTCAAGAGGCAAGAACAGAGCCCCTTAGTGATGAGCCATATATCAGAGTCCCAAGTGGGAAAATAGATAAATGGCAATTGAAAACAACTGTTACCACAGCTCCCTTACCAAAAGCAAATCCATGTGCTGGCAGCTTTAGAAGAGAGGGGGCCTGAGGTCCCTTTTGCCACCAGGAGGATGTCCATAGCGATTCTCCTTGCTTTCTTACTGCCAGACAAGGAATAGGGTCAAGCTGTTCATCCAGAAATCGTTTTAATGCAATCCCAGTTAGACTTCAGCAGCCAATCAAAAGTGTATCTCTTCACCATGTGGTGAGAAAACTGGAAGTGGAATACCTGTGTAAAAGCTTACATCCATATGGGTGTTGCTTCAAGCTGGGCATGCTATATATACTCCTGAGGACCGGGCTCTCAATGAATCTCTGTTACATGTGAATAGAAATAGACACATAGATGTTATAATAATCTGTAATGAGCCTCTCATCCCCAACTCTGGGCATTTTCACTGGCTGCTTCTCATGCCTGGGATGCTTTTTCTTCTTATCTCTGCCTCCTGACTTCACTGGTTTTCTGCAAGTTTCAGCTAAAATCCCACCTTCTACCCAAAGTCTTTCCCAATCCCCCTTAATTACAGTGTCTGCCCTCGGTTGTTGATTGTATCCTATTTATCCTGTATATGGTATGTTTGTATGTGATTATTTGCACATTGTCTCCACCCATTAGACTGTAAACTCCTCAAGGACAGAAACTGTCTTTTACATCATCATCATCATTATTATTATTCCCATAGCTAAGCACAGTGCCTAATATAATAGGTTCTTAATGAGTGTTTATTGACTGACTGACTAGGGTACTATGTTGATTGCTGAGGTTAATACTATAGGAAAGATGCAGAGAGAAGATTCATGATAATGGGCTGGAGGATTCTTAAGACATAAGGCTAAGGTATATGGAAACAAGAGGGCTGGGTGATATTTAATAAAGGTCTTTAAATAAACAGTCTAACAGAATATTTTACATAGCAGAAAGTGACAAGCAGTTCCCCATCTCCAGAGGACAGATTGGAAAGAAATGGGCTTAAACTGCAGGACAAAGGATTTAGGTTAGATAAAATGGGAATTTCCTGACAACTGAGTAGGCTTGCTAAAACACTGAGACAAATTATTAAGGGAAGTTACAGAATCGTATTCTCCACAACTCTTTAAATATCGGATAGGTTTTCATCGAGCTCTGATCACTTAAGCATAGACACGTCCAAAGCCAAAGAAATGAAAGAGAGGATCACTGCAAGAGAAGGTGTTTTTTCTACTGTCCTGAGGTCCTGTGACTCCGATGTTTCCATTACCTGTGTGAGACACAATATCTCTACCAATATGATAGACGCGGGGCCCACTGCTCCTTGTCCTGTGAGCCAGTGCTGCTGTGTAATACTGCCGGATTGTATCCTTCATGAGAGAATGCCTTGTTGTTGTTTTTGTTGTTTTCCCCTTTCATTCATAAGCCACAAAGCACCTATTTTTACATAACACAGAGATCTGATTTAATGGGAAGAATGCAAGAGATTACGAAAGTGAGGTGAAAGCTCATCCTGTCCTTAACTCACCCCATTCTGTTGAGGTATTACAGCACGTATGGGGCAACATTCCCTACTATTGGGGGGCTCGCTGATTAAACGTTGCAACACTGCATTGCAAGGCATTATGCAATGAGCTCAAGAAACACTTCATCTTTAGCTATAAATGCTCTGCTTCAAGCGAAGATGGTCAGTGAAGGAGGATATCCTGTTTTAGGAGTTAGTAGAAACTCACTTCCAGCCAGGTCAGATCATTGGTGTTTTCCCTGGAATAAATTACCCCCCTCCCCTTTCACCTTAAACAGTATCAGTAGAAGATTTGTAAGGAATAAAAATTAAGCAGACTTTTACTTTTTGATCATTTGCTAACTATAATTTTTATACAGTTTTTCAGATTAATCACTTACCATTTATCATATCAGATGCAGTTTGGTTTAGCGAAAAGAACCACTGGCTTGGTTTCAAATCTTACATCTGATGCTCATTACCTTTGTGACCTTGGGCAAATCACTTAAACTCTCTGATCCTCAGTGTTCTCACCTAAAAAAAAAAAAGAGGCAAAGTGTTGGATTAAATGATGTCTGAGCTACTTGACATCTCCAGATCTACAACATATCCATATGCAAGTATGTTGTTCATTCATTCATGTCTGAGTCTTCGTGACCTCTCAAACCATCACTCACCAATATTGTCCATGGGATTTTCTCGGAAAAGATGCTGGAGTGGTTTGCCATTTTCTTTTCCAGTGGATTAAGGCAAATAGATGTAAAGTAACTTGCCCAGGGTCATATAGCTATTAAGTGTCTGAGGCTCTTGAACTCAACTCTTCCTGACTCCAGGCCCAGCATTCTCTGTACTTTAGCCATCTCCCGGATTCCATGTTTGTGTGTGTGTGTGTGTGTATGTATAAAACAGTTTCATCTTCAGGGTCCTCTATTCTATTATTTGTCATTCTCATAATGGCAATTTACCAGTGCAACCTACAATAGTGTAATAATAATTAATAATAGCTAATATATATATATGCCAGGCATTATGCTAAGTATTTTGTAATTATTATCTCATTTGATCCTCATAACAACCCTGCAAAATGTATTTCAAGATGATCAGCTCCAAAAGATTTAAAAGGTAAGATAAAATTCACCTTTAGCTCAGTCTATTATTTTTTTTTACATATAATTGTATTAGAAAAGCAGTCTGCACTCACAGTATTGATAATGAGATTCATCGATCTACCTGGAGTTAATCCATTATCAGCACCATACTTTTACCAAATGGGTTCCCTGGGCACAGACTGCTTACCTAGTCCATACTAACCTCCCAAAAGAATTTCCCTGTATAAATAGTTTTCATGGCTCAAATGACCCAGTCAGACAGTCAACAAACATCTATTAAGTACTTCCTACATGCCAGACACTGTGCCAAGGACTGAGATACAAAGACCAGAATGAAGCAGGAAGACACAGAAGGGCACATATAAAGGTTTTCTTTTAAGGTGGTACACTTCTCTCAATTGAAGCCCTCACTTTGAAATGTGAGGGAAATCTGTTAACTAGACAGTCCAGTATACTGGAAGCAATTCTTCTTCTACCATAACAGAGTCTTATGAATATCACCTCCATATATTATAAGAGTCTACACTGAGCATCATATACAATACATCCAAAAATGAAGGTTTCTCTCATTCTTGGGGTCTTACTGAGGCTGATCACTGCTCCCTTTTGTCCAATGATGTTATCTATCATTGAGTTCTCTGCTGCTCTGAGGTGAAGTGGCTTCTGATGGTGTCCACTCACAGCTATCATTGTGGAGTTGTTTTCATAGACATTGTCTAATTGTCATTAGGGAACCCACTTTTTTGAAATAGCCAGGGTAAAGCTAAAGAGGCCCTTTCCTGGTATTTGCAAGATTGTACCTGCCTCTGGCAGAACTCATGGCTCTATGTAACAGGAAACCAAGACCAGGGATTTCTCTCTACCTTGTATCAGCAACTTCTGCATATGCCCTCCTTAAAGCTTTGGCCTTCTTAAAGGAGGAGATGTGGTATAACAGAAAGAGTGCTGATTCTGTCTGACCTTGGGATGGTCACTTGACTTCCCTAGCCCTCAGTTTCCTCAACTGTAAAATAAGGGGATGGATCTAGAATTTCTCTGAGCTCCATTCGAGATCTAAAATGATTGCCCTAACTTTTGCTTTTCCTGTTCTAATCACTTCAATCTACAATTCAGACAGAATCAAATAATCATAGCATCTGAGAGTAGAAATAAGGGGCATCAGCCATCTATTAGAGCCTATACCAAAAACAAATCTTCCCTATAACAACAAGACAAATTGTGGACCAGACTCTGCTTAAAGACCAGAAATGAGGTGATATTGACCACCTGTCCAGGCAGAATGACCTCAGACATTATGACAGAATGACTATAAATCCTAATGCCTTTCCTTCCTCTGATTTCAGGAATGTATATACTCTACCCCAAAGAACCCTTTTGCCAAGTGATAACAAAACATTTCAATGATTTCCTAGGAACTTTCCTTTAGTATCTGGGTGATCTTATCATCCAAGAGGGGCAACTAGGTGACACTGTGGATAGAACACCGGTCTTGAAGTCAAGAGAACCCGAGTTCAAATTCAACCCCAGACACTTACTAACTGGGTGACCCTGGACAAGTCACTTAACTCTGTTTGCTTCAGTTTCCTTCTCTGTAAAATGAGCTAGAGAAGGAAACGGCAAGCCACGCCAATATCTTTGTGAAGAAAACCTCCAATGGGATCACAGAGAGTCAGACAAAAACAGCTTAATAACAACAGTCTCAGACAAATAGAAAGGTGACTGGGTCCTGAGTAATTTCTAGGGCAGGCTTGCTCTTTAGCAACTATCATTATTCTAAGTCATCTTAGGTGTACAGAAAAGAAAGCTAGGAACTCTGCCTACACCTGCATAAACACTTATATTGTTTTTCTGTCTGTTCCTTAGCCCTGGAACCACCATGTGGTTAAAAAGACTTAGCATTTGAGAAAAGCAATGGCTTCCAGGCATCTTCACTGAATTAACTACCTGCTTTTGACCACTTGCAAGAATTAAGCCAGAATAAGGGTCATTTATTCAGGTAGGGACCAGTAAGAATCCCTTGTAGTGTTAAAGCTTTATTCTGAGTCTAGAATTGAGTCAGGTCAGCGGGCAGAGGTGAGGAAGGAGAGAGTTACTGGCATGAGGGAAAGACAACAAAAAGGAACTGGATGGGAGTGTTGTGTATGAGAAACAGAAAGGAGTCCATTGTCACTTGACCATAGAGATGGTTGGCTATTGTCCTTAGTTCTCGAAGAGGACCACAATGAGACCATTATGCTAGAGTTGAGTTTCATCATGTCTGGCTATGGCTGACTAGACCAATATGAGCTCAGAATGTTCTACCACAGGTTGGGCAAAAAACAGTCCGTGGGAACATTTGGGGTGGGTTCTCTAAATTTGTGCATCTTTCATTTCCTTTGAGGTACTTCAATTCTGCCTTGTTCATAGAGCACAGTACCTTCTAGAGTATGTGGTGGAGTAATGTGTAAGAAGACTTGCACATTACACAAGTAATGTATAAAAGAGTGGGGAGGTTTCAGACTCTGAAGGGCTTTAAATTCCAAACAGGAATTTCTATTTAACCCTGAAAGTGATAAGGATCTCCTGTAGTTTATTTTGGGGGTGGGGGAGAGAAAGGGGTTGACATTGTCAGACCTGTGATTTAGGAAATAACTTTAGTAACTGAGTGGAGGGCGGATTAAAGTGGAGAGAAACTTGACAAGGAGGGCAAACAGTAAGCTATTGTCAGATGTGAGATGATGAGGTCCTGAAAGAGAGTGATGGCTATAAGGGTGGAGAGAAATGGGGACCAGGATAAGGAGTGTGGAGATGTAAAAAAAGTATAAATGAAACGTCTTGGCAACTTATAGGATACAAGAGATGAGAACAAGCAAGAAGTCAAGAATGGCAAAGAGGTTGTGACCCTGGAGCTCTCATATTTCCAATCTACCTTCCCCATAGCCATCAAAATAAGCTTCCTATGGCACTTGTCTTACCGTATCAAACACATGCTCAAAAAGCTTCAGTGGTCTCCATAGTTTAGAGGACAGAGGCAACCAGGAGGTGTAGTGGAAGTGGACTGGGTCCAGAATTGGGAAGGTCAAGTTCAAATCCAGTTTCAAACACTTAGTAGCTGTGTGACCCTGGCAAGTCACTTAAGCTCTGTGTACCTCAGTTTCCTTATCTGTAAAATATAATTAATAGTAGCACCTACCTGTTAGAGTTGTTGTGAAGATCAAATGAGATAATATTTGCAAAGTACTTCGAATATTGTAAACATTAGTTATTGTCATTATTATTAAGTTCTCAATCCCCCTCTAAGTTGCAGAATGACATCTTCATTGGTGGAGGGAATTTCTTTATCATGAGTGACCAAGTCAATAAAATCATAATTCTACTTTTAAAACAAAATGATACTTCACCAATAAGGATAATTACATCATTAGAAAATAATGGTTTTTCTTCTCTTGTTATTATAGAAAAAGGAGATGTTTTAAGTTATTCTTTCTGTTGAAGTAAAAAGATTGTCAAAGTTTAGGGGAAAATGGGGAAGAGCATCGAGGATAAATATCACCTTGCTTTGAGTCAGGCACAAAAGAAATCTGGGTGAGAATTGCCAAGCCAGTAGACATCAATGCCCACAAACAAAATAAGCAAACAAAAAACCCTGCTTTATCCCAGAGGCTTAGGTAACAGCTTTGAGTTGGAGACAAATAGTGGGATGGGGAGTGGTCTATATAATCACTTAACTTTCCTTTTAAACCATTGCAAATGAGTAAACTGAGGCTTTTATAAAGTAGTTCATCATCCTGCCTGTTAAGCTGATATGCATTGTGCCTATAAAAGCACTGTGCTTTCATAAAGAACATCCTTAAGAAACGGCAGTTGAATCATCAGTCATTATGCACCTATATTTCCTCTCTGAGCCTTCCTGCTAAATGTTGAAATTCCTCGAGTGTATGAAATAAACAATCCTTTAGTCATATTAGGAGTGATGTCTGTCAACGAGTAAGAACTTTTCCATTTGGATCAAGGTAGGGGGAGGGAAGGCAGATGAAAGTAATTTTTATTCTGTTTCTGATACATCAGGGACCTTCAATTCTAACACTTAAAGCAAGAAGCAGCAGTTGAAAACAAAAGTTGGCAGAGATTTTAGATATGTCTAATATTCAAATGAAAGCCCTAATTTTTATATAATTTGTAGATCTTGTATAATGAGTTAGTAGTGACTGAAAGCAGACACAATATTTGAACATGTATGTGAAAGGAAGATGTGGAGACAGAGGAGTCAGGAGGAAAAATTCAAAATATTAAGATATTCTTATAGTGATAATAGAGTGGAAAACAAAACCAAAAAAAAAAAAAACAAAGAAAAGGAAAAAAAGGAAACCAATGTGTTATTGTTTGGTTGTCTTCAGGAAGTACCTGCAGAGAGCAAAAAATAAAGGGGGAGGGCAACTTGAGTTGCACCTGTGGGGTTTTAGTAGGTTTATGGTTCACCAATTTACTCCTACATGGCCGGGCTCCTTCATACTGGGAGAAATTTCATGTTACAAAGACGAATGGAAATGAAGAGCTGTGTAATTATTAGTTTTGTTGCGAGCAGATCAATCACTTGAGATGAACTGCTCACAAAGGTCACGTATGACCTTTTGGTTGGAATTTAACTGGCACTGCAGTTGTGATTTGCTCACAGCAGCAGGCCCCTGCTGGCTGGATTATAACAGTCCTGGCGGCATTAAAAGGCGGGCCCGCATTCCATGTCATCGGGACTCTTATAATTATGACAAATGACTAAATGTGTTATTTTCAGCAAAGCAATGGCAGTCAAAAGGGGTACTTAGAGTTTGTAAGAGGTGATGGCTGGCTTGGCTTTTGAAGGCTTTTCCTTTTTTTTTTTTTTTAAACTGAGCACAGACTGAATCATACTTGGCCACCCCACTGGTAGCTGAGCAGCTCGTGAAATTCATTTCACACAACGTCTGTGCTGTCTTACAGCTGCGATCCCTCCTTTTCTTCCCCCAACAAAACCAGGACCTGCCGTGGCTGCTAATGCCACCTAAGAGAGACTGGGTTTTCTGTGTGTGTATGAGTGTGTGTGTGTGTGTGTGTGTGTGTGTGTGTGTGTGGTGTGTGTGTGTGTGTGGTGTGCGTGTGTGTCTGAGCTCAAAAGGAGTGGGGATCCTTTTTTAGCTTTAGTAGGAATGGGAAATCCCTACCACAGAATTTTCTCCAACTAAAAGTTGTAGTGAAGGAAATAGAAGTTAAAAAAAAATGTCTGGTATTAAATCTGGGGCTGCTACATAAAGTGCACCAAAGAATTAGAACCCCTAATGTCTTAAAAGTTCATATCCACAAAAATAATGAAGAAAAAAATCATAGCTTTACCTGAAGCCATTTCCAAGTTGCTGGGGCTGGGACAAATTAAAGTTGCACAACTTTATCTGCTGACACCAGCAAGAATTTTGTGCCACTTGGCAAATGCCCTTAATTTATGGAGGCTAAAGTTTGTTGTTCAGTGATAACCAGCATTCACAAGTTGTCTTATCTATATATAGACAAATAATACCAATATGGGTTATAACTACATGAACAATGTTTATTCTGCATCAGTAAAAATTAAACCCATTTGATGAGTTGTCTAAAAGCAGTCCCTGGATATTCACAAATATCTTCCAATTGAATAAGCCTTTCCTGATGCCCCCAACTACTAGTGCCTTCTCCTAAAAATAACCTAGTATTTATTCTGTAGGTACTAATTTATGTTACATGCTGTCTCATTGTGACAGAATATAAACTCCTTAAAATTTATATTTTAAATATAAATCCTTAATATATAAATAAATATAAATCCTACATCCTCAATCTGTAGCACAATGCCTGGCATGTAGTAGGCATTTAATAAATGCTGTATTTAGTTTTTTTAGTTGTTTAGTCACTTTCAGTCATGTCTGATTCTTCATGGGTCCATTAAGGGTTTTCTTGACAAAGATACTGGAATGGTTTGGCATTTCCTTCTCTAACTCATTTTATAGATGGGGAAACTGAGGCAAACCAGGTGAAGTGACTTGCTCAAGTTCACATAGCTAGTAAGTGTCTGAGGCCAAATTTGAACTCAGATCTTCCTGATTCCAGGTCTGGTGCTCTAGGAATCTACGAAGGAGATTATTAGAACTTGAACATGAGTGGTTGTAAAAGTAATGGAAGTGTCAGGATGGATTTTATTATTGTCACTGTTGTTGAATCATTTCAGTCATGCCCAACTCTCTGTGACCCCGTTTGTGGATTTTTTTTTTTTTTGGAGGGAAGGCAGGGCAGTTAGGGTTAAGTGACTTGCCCAAGGTCAGAGGACTGGTTTTGTGTTAAGTATCTGAGGCTGGATTTGAACTCAGGTCCTCCTGACTCCAGGGCCAGTGCTCTATTCATTGTGCCACCTAGCCACCCCCCTTTTGGGGATTTCTTGACAAAGATATTAGAGTGGTTTGCCATTTCCTTCTCCAGATCATTTTACATATGAGAAAACTAAGGGAGGCAAAGATTAAGTGACTTTCCCAGGGCCACACAGCTAGTAAGTGTCTGAGTCCAGATTTGAATTGAGGAAGATACATTTTCCTAACTACAGGCCCAGTGCTCTAGCCACTGTTTCACCTAGCTGCCCCTTTCCTGGCATATAGTAGGCATTTAACAAATGTTTACTAGCTAATTACAATACTTGGAGTTAAAATCATTTCTTGCTCCCATTTTTTTAAATTTCCTTCAAATTCTGTACTTCCTAGAGCTGATCAAGTGGGGCGTAAAAGTTGAGATAGTAATAACTGACAATATAAATTTACATGAAATTTATAAAAAATTAGAATCTGCAAAATTTTATGCTTAGATTCAGTGGTTAGAGCATTAACCTTTGAATCAGAAAGGCCTGAGTTGAACTCCTGCATCAGATACTCACTAGATGTGTGACTTTGGGCCAGTCACTAAACTTTTTTGACTTCAAGTTTCTCATCTATAAAAATGATGATAATAATAGCACAGGATTGTTGGGAGGATCAAATGAGATATCAAAGTTTAAATACTTGTTATTATTTCTATTTTTATTATCATTATCTCATTTGAGCCTTACTTAGCACCAATGCAATATCCACAACGCCCATAATCATTATAAATATACCTGCATGGTACCCAATTGTAAAATATATAACAGACTCTCCATATAGAAGACAGAAGCAAAATATTTATTCAGACACCTGAAAACCAAATCCCAACACCAGGAAACCAAATTCATCATAGTAGCAAAGAAGTTAATAAGCCACAATAGCACAGAGATCTACACAATTCTTTAATCTTCCCACAAACTAGCACTGTTGGAGTCTGTTGGCTGTCACAACAGGTGGCAAAAAAAACAACTTTTACTCACAAGCCTGTCTGTCTCTCTCAGAAGCATGATCTCCTCCAAACCTAGCTTGCTCTGACTCTCAGCTTCCTGTAGGCTCTGCTCTACCCTTCAGCAAACTCCTCTCTCCATGTGATTACATTCAGCCTATTAGGGGGCAGAGTTTACTTTCAAAGCAGGGAAAGTCTTCAAATTCCCTTAGGCTTATTTAGGGGCAGAGAAGAGGTTCAGATTCCCATTCCCATTACACCTCATAACAACTGTGGGAGGTCAGTACTATAATAATAGCTAACATATATAGATAGTGCTTACTATGTGCTTTACAATTATCACCTCATTTGATCCTTACAACAACTCTGAGAAGTAGGTGCTATTAATCTCCATTTTATAGGTGAGGAAACAGGAAATCAGATGTTATATGACTTGCCTAAGGTCACACAGTCAGTAAAGAGGCTGGATTTAAACTCAAGTTTTCGTCCTCTCCTGGCTTAGAGTGAATATAAATAGTAATTGGTTCTCTTTTGGCCAACAACCCTGAGGGTCATCCCCTCCCAGTTTGATTTTTTTTTTTTACTAAAGGGGCCATGCCTTGACTCCTTTTTTGGGGGGTGAGAAGGGGAAAGCAAGACAATTGGGGTTAAGTGACTTGCCCAAGGTCACATATCTAGTTAAGTGTCAAGTGTCTGAGTCTGGATTTGAATTCAGGTCCTCCTGACTCCAGGGCCTTGTTCTATTCACTGCACCACCCAGCTGCAACTTGACTTATTTTTTAAACAGTTCTATTCACTGAATGGGCATTGCCTCACTCAAAGTGAGGACCTGAAACTGCATCCTGGGCCATCCCCAGTCGTCCTGATTAATATCTGGCCACTGGACCTAAATGGCTCTGGAGGAGAAAGTGAGGCTGGTGACCTTGCACAGCCCTCCCTCACTCAAACTAAAGTCAATTGCAAGTTATGTCATCATCTCCCTGATGTCATGGTCCTCTTCAAGAAACAAAGGACAAACCACAACCACAGTCCTGACTACAAATACAGCAACACCATACTTTCTTACGTTGTAATAAGAAAGGCATAATTATGAAATTACTAGAATTTTGGAAATTTAAGATGTTGGTGAGGTTTCTCTAGGATTCTTAGAGATGTCCAAACGTTTCTTTTTGTACTTGGGATGTCCCCTCAAAAAGCGTTTTTCTCATAATTGTCACTGCTTCCCATGTCTCCCCTAAAATAAAGCTTAAGACATGCATGGTGTCATTCCATATTATTGAAAATATAAAGTAAATAAAAATTGAAAGTATAAAATATTTTGTGCTTATTTTGTTAACAAAAACCTTTATTTAAAAAAAATGGATTCCTAAAGCTAGGTCAAAAATAAAGCCAGTGGAAGCTTTGAAATTTAAGAGTCAAAAGAAAGATTTCTAGTCAATTCCATTGCCATATGCACTTTAAAGCCTAAAGTAGAGTCAGAGTACCCAGAGGGCAGTCAAGTATTTGCTAGGTGACCTGTGGAGTGACTAAGCTGCACATTTTTGCATTTTTCCAAAAAGAAAGGGATAAAGATGGGGGGAAGGGAAGGAAGAAGGGGCACATAGCAGGAGTTTGTCACCCCTGGAAACTCAACCTAGTAATCTGGCATCCTGAGAATTTTCCATGCTTGCTTTCTAGAGGTAGTTCTACCCTTTATAGAACCCCCCAAAGCAGCAACCTGGAAGGAAGGGACATGCACAGAATGTTCGGTTCTCAGGCATTCTATTAACATAGCAAAGGAATTCCTATGAGAAAAGTAGTTACTCTTAAGTGTTAAACATACTAAAAGCATAGAACTTTTTTTCTTTCTTTTCCTCTTTTTGTTGTTCAGTCTTTCCAATCATTTTCAACTCTTTGTTGTCCTATTTGGGGTTTTCTTGGTGAAGATGCTGGCATGGTTTGCAATTTCCTTTCAAGCTCATTTTACAGATAAAGAAACTAAGTCAAATAGCATTAAGTGATTTGCCCAGGGTCACACAGTTAGTGTCAGATTTGAATTCAGGAAGATGAATCTTCCTAATTCCAAGCACCTAATTCCAGTGTTCTCTCTAGCTTTCTATTTTTCTTTCTTTCCTCTCTACCTGTCTGTCTTTTCTCTCTGTGTCTGTCTCTCTCTGTCTTTGTCTTTCTGGCTCCAACTCTTTTATTCTCTGTCTCTGTGTGTGTCTCCGTGTCTCTGTTTCTCCCTGTATCTATCTGTTTGTCTGCCTGCTTCTGTGTCTGTCTCTGTTTCTCTGTCCTCGCTGTCTTTCTGTCTCTTTCTATGTCTCTTTCTGTCTCTGTCTCTTCTCTGTTCCACATCCCTCCTGTCAGTCTTTGTGTCTCTCTCTATGTATGTCTCTTTCTGTCTCTGTCTTTCTATACCTCTGTCTCTCTTTCTGTCTACCTGTCTCTCTGTCCTTTTCTGTCTCTATCTCTGTTTCTGTCTCTCTCTCTCTCTGTCTCCCTGACTCTGTCTGACTCTCTGTCTCTGTGTGTTTCTCTGTCTCTCTCTGTCTTTGTCTCTCTCTGTGTCTCTCTGTGTATGTCTGTCTCTCTCTGTTTCTGTCTCTCTATCTCTGTCTCTCTCTCTGTCTCTGTCTGTCTCTCTCTGTCTCTCTATCTCTCTTTCTCTGTCTCTCTGTCTCTGTCTCTCTCGTCTCTGTCTTTGTCTGTCCCCTATCTCCTCCCCCCCTTTCTTTCCGCATCTCTTTTGGCTTTCAGTACCACCTGAAGGATCCAGCTGGCATCTGGCATGCTCTGTAGCTAGCTCAGCAGTGGCAACTCCACAACCTTCCAGCATGCTTATGAACACACAGGTGCTAGCTTTTGAGTTTGCAAGCTCATCAGCCATCACAGGAGTACAGTGTTGGAGGCAAATAACATGGGTGTTTCATAGGTGAAAGACAGTGCCCTGATATGGAACTACCTCAAAAAGAAACCAAGAAGGGATTCACATCCACTGCTACTCCCAGTGTCCCTATGGATTCAACCATTCTTCATAATTAGGCAAACTTGCTTGGGAGGAACAAGATGAATTAGACAGAACCTGAGTGACACATGCCACCTGCCCCAAGTTTTTGCTGGGTCTTTGGGACCTTCACACAGCTCATTGCAGGTTTGCAATGAATCATTTGGCAATAGAAGCACCCCTTCTAAAGGGTGTACAAGAAATGTCAGGAAATAGAACACGTCCATGTTTTACATTGTCTATTTTCTATCCAAAGTACTGAATGTGCCACCAGATTGCAGGCCAAGGCAGGGTGACATAATCAGGGTCACATAGGATTTGGAGTCAGATGCCCTGGGTTTGAATCCCATCTTTGTTATATAACACTTGCATGATTTCAATGTTATTTCACCTCTCTAAACCTCTATTTCCTTATCTATAGAATGAACATTTAGGACTAGATATATGACTTTAGGGTCCTATTAACTTCTAAAATCCTAAGGGAGGTAGCTGTTGTGCAGTGAATGGAGCATTGGGTCAACAATCAGGAAGACCTCAGTTCAAATCCAGCCTCAGATACTTACTAGCTTTGAGACCCTGGGCAAGTCACTTAACCTGTCTGCCTCAGTTTTCTCAACTGTTAAATGAGGATAATAATATCACCCACCCTGCATAGTTGTTGTGAAGCTCAAAGGAGATAATGTTTGAAAGAAAAAAAGTGCCTAGCATCAGGTAGTTGCTATATAAATGTTTATTTTCTTCCCCTAAATGCTTAATCTCTTCCCCTAAGATCCTACCTATTAGGTATGGAAACTCTCCCTATCTAGAAGCAGGAATTCCCTCCGCCTACCTCAAATGAGCAGATTCATCCATAGCCCCACACAGAAAAGAGAAAATATAGAGAAAGATCCTTGAGGACTAAAATTCATTCAATTAAATTCAACACATTTTTACTATGTACTAGGTAATATACTAATAACCAGCTATGTGGCACAATGGATAGAGTGCAGGGCCTAGAGTCAGGAATCCTGAGTTCAAATCTGCCCTCAGACAATTTCTAGCTGTGTCACCCTGGCTAAGTCACTTAACCCTGTTTTCCTCAGTTTCCTTATCTGTAAAATGAGCTGGAGAAGAAAATAGCAAACTACTCCAGTATCCTTGCCAAGAAAACCCCAAATGGGGTCAGGAATAGTCAGACACAACTGAAAAAGAATGGAACAACGACTGAACAACAACGATATAATAGTCACTGGGGATCTATACTAAGCCAACAAAATCAAAGTCTGTCCTCAAGAAGCTTAGACACTATGTAATCATCTTAGTTATGTAGAGGATAACAATCAGGCAATGAGATGGGTTGTCATGCATGACTTATGGAACCAGTCTAATATTTCAGTCACCCATCACTTTTTTTTTTCTTTTTTGGAGGGGCAGTTAGGGTTAAATGACTTGCCCAAAGTCACACAGCTAGTAAGTGTCAAGTGCCTGAGGCTGGATTTGAACTCAGGTCCTCTTGACCCTAGGGCTGGTGCTCTATTCACTATTCACTCTATTCACCTAGCTGATCCTCCCCATCCTCCCCCCCTTTTTTTTCCCAAAACTTTATTTTAGACTCAAACGCCAGAACACAAATAGAGAACAGACAAAAGAAACATCACATATTAAAAATTACGGTGCACCAGGCACGATCATGCTATTGGTACTTATGTAAAATGTCTCTTATACACACCTCTTCTCTGAGCACTGCCACCACCGTGCCTCAGGCTCTCACCATCTATACCTGGACTATAGCCGGAGCCTTTCTGGTTGGTCTCCTGGCTTCAAGTTTCCACTCACTGTCAAAGTGAACTTTCTTTAGCAATGTTAAGCTTCCTTAAGTCTGACCGAATCAACCCTGATACCCCACTCAGCAGAGTTTGACTGCCCCCCATTATTACCAGGATCAAATGTAACATCCTCAGTCATTCAGGACCCTTTACAACCTGGTCCCTTCCTCCTTCCCCATTCTTCTCATACCCTATTCTCCTCCTCCCTGCCACCTACACTCATGCACTCTGCTACCTAGTGTCCCAGGGCTCCTTGCTGTTCCTTGAACAAGAAACTCCATCTCCCAAGCCTTGAAGGTTCTCCCTTCTCATCCATCCTTCCTATATTTCCTGGCTTCCTTCAAGGTCTAACTAAAATTTCATCTTCTACAAGAAATCTTTCCTGACCCTCCCCCTTTCATTTTAATGCCTTCCCATTGTTTTTATTTCTAATTTACTCTACATGTACCTCCTTGGCATGTTGTCTCTGTCACTGGTCTGTGAACTCCTTTAAAGCAAGGACTGCCTTTTGTCTTTTATTATATCCCCAGTGTTTATCACAACACTTGGCACTTATTGATGTTTAATGAATACTTGTTTATTGACTGGAGATAAAGATACCATTAATCAGTCAGTCAAGAAATATATTAAGTACCTACTATGTGCCAGGGACTGAGATAAACATCCAGGTTAGAAAGAAAGGCAAAGGACAGTCCCTGCCCCCAGGGAGCTTATAATCTAATAGGGGAGACAACAGGCATAAAGAAGCTGAAGGTAGGAGAAGAGTACCCAGGAAGAGTACAAGGCCACCAGCAGGGGTGTGAGGGTACTCAGGAGGAGCACTAGGGTACCCAATAGGGGCATGAGAGTACCCAGAAGGGTCAAGATGGTATCCAGCAGAGGCACTCCAGAGCAAAGGGGTAAAAATGAAGATATCATTTCCTTGGGCACCTCCTTCCAATGGACCATCTGGGAGGAGCTCTTTGATGTTCACTGTCTACTGTCTCCCATCATGGGGAGGGGCCCCAGGGCCAGGGGGCACAAATTAAATGAAATTAATAAAACAATCCATACTTAAAAACAGCTTACATTCCAACAGGTGAAGGACATTGATAGCATAAATATGAAGAGACTAAATACAGATAAAAGAGTTAAACAATAGGTTTTTTGAGAGGGAAGGCACTAGAAGGTGGAAATGCTCAGTAAAAGTTTTAGGCAGAAGATAATTCTTGAATTATATCTTAAATGAAAACTATAAATAAGCAGAGGTGAGGAGCAAGTGTATTCAAAGCATGATGGGTAATGAGTACAAAAGCACAAAGGGTCACCAGATGGGAAACCAAGGCAAGGCCAACTGGACTATGTACAATAAGGCTGGAAAGATAGGTTAGGCTAAGAGTGTGATAGCCTTTAAAAGCTAAACAGAGCAGTTTGTACTTGATTCTAGAAGTGATAGGAAGAGTCCCGATGTTCGTTAAGTAGGGGAACTACATGGTCAGATCTGTCCTTAAGGACAATCACTACAGCATCAGTGTTTTGGAAGGACTGAAGAGGAGAAAGATTTTGAGTCAGGGAGACCAAAGTATTCTAGAGAGCTGATAAGGGGCTGGACTAAGGTAATAAAGAAAAGACATCAGATATGGGAGATGTTACAGACATAGAACAAGCAAGATTTGAGAGCTAATAGGATATGTAGTATTAGAAAGACTGAAAAGACTAGAATAATGCCAAGGTTATGAAGCTGGTACATTGGAAGACTTGTGGTGCTTTTAATAGAAATAAGAAAGTTTGGAAGAGGAAAGGGTACTTGGGGGAGAGGTCATTAAGAGTTCTATACATGTCAAGACGTCTCTGGAATATCCAATTAGAAATGTATAATGGCAACAGCTGATGCATGGTTGAAATTCAGGAAAGAGATATACTGGATATCAAGATCTAGGAGTTATTGGCATAGAGATAATTTTAAATCCATAGGAGTTGATGAGGTGAAAGATAGACAGAGATGAAAAAGAGAGGGAGAGACAGAGACAGAGACAGAGAGACAGAGAGAATATGGGGCTTACAACAGAGCCCTAGTTAGCACCCATACCTACAAGCAGGTAAGCAGATAACATGATCTTCTGGATAACAAACCAGCAAAGGAGACTTCAGTCAAAGGAGCAGGAGACAGCAATGTCAGGAAAACCCAAAGTGGGAAGAGTGAACAGGAGAAGAGAGCTATCAACAATGCCAAATTCTACAGAGAGGTTAAGGAAGATGAGGAATGAAAAGAGACACAGAGAGATCATCAGATTTTTCAATTAAGAGACGAGTGGTAATTTTGGAGAAAGCAGCTTCAGTAAAGTGAGAGATGAGCAGGCAGATTCTGAAGGCTGGAAGAGTAAGTGAGAAGAGAGTAAGTAGAGTCAGTGAATATATAATTTAATAATAGCTGATATTCTATAGTGCTTTGAATTACACAAAATTTTATGTATCTTACATTATTGATATTCACAATAATTTTGTGAGACAGGCAATATTATCTTCATCTTACAGATGAGGAAATTGAGGCTAAAAGAGGCTAGACAACTTACCAAAAATCATAAACCAATATAGTGGCAGAATTGAGGTGGATAAAATAATAATAACTAGGTTAGGCACCTCAGATGTTCAATTTTATATACAAGTGTTTTGATGCTGTCATTGGATCATCCTATGTACATGCTTTACCTTCTGTAGATGAGATATTTCTCTAAAACTAATTATCATAATGAAGACAAAATCCTTGCCCTGCCCTCCATCATAGAATTGAAACCTCTGAGCATATTAATAATAAAAACAGAGTCACTGAAATCACCATCATTATCATTAAATCTCTCTCTCCATTATATACACATATGTATGTATAGGGTAAGCTAGGTGGATAGAAGACTTGACCTCAAATCTGGTCTCAGATACTTGGTAACTGTGTGACCCTGGGCAAGTCACTTAACCAGGTTTACCTTAGTTCCTCATCTGTAAAATGATCTGGAGAAGGAAATGGCAAACCACTCCAGTATCTCTGCAAGAAAATGCAAAGCGGAGTCACAAAGAATCAGACAAAATTGAAAACAACTGAGCAACAACGACAAAGTACATACGTGCGTATACTCCCTACTTTAGCTTTTCTATATAAATATATATGATTACATAATGGATGTTATTTATGTGTGTTTGTATGTGTATACATGCACATACATATACATTTATGCATATAGTCACAGCACACATATGCACACATGCATATATAAACATACCACATGACCACATGTATGTATATATAAATATACACACCCATATATATGTATAAGTATATGCACACAAGCCTATAAATATATATTATATTTGTGTATAACCATGTCTATATATAGTATAGATAAAACTATGCCAAGATGTCATATATAATTAAATATAATATATAAATTATATGTAAAACTAAACCTATATGTTATATATAACTATGCCAATATATTATGTATAATTTAGATATATAAACTTATCATAAATATGCATAAATTACATATAATCGCACCTATATAATGTATATATAGAACGAAACCAACATTTATATTTAATTATAGACATATAAATTACACACAAATATGTATAAATTATACAGTGTGTGCATATATGTATATATATAATACATATATAAAGCACCACTATGAAGACATATATAAAGTAGAAAATCAAGAAGAGGAAGTTCCTTTAATTATGAAATACATCTTTATAACCCCATCCCTATAAAAAAACACAAAATGTAAGATAACTTCATATTACATCAACATCTGCCACCAAGAGAAATTTCTTGGTAAAGAGTTAAATATATGTCTAAACAAAGTCATGGAATTCCATTCTTTGGTGAACAGTATCATTAAAAAAGCTCCAACCTCAGAATCAAAGGACCTGGTTTAAATTCCAGTCCTTATACTTCCTTGTTATGTGACATGGATTGGCCATGTAATTTTTCTGAACCTCAGTTTCCCCACCTGAAAAATTAAAATATAGTTGCACTAGTGACATTATCAGAATATTGTGATGAAATGTCTTTGTAAGTTTTAAAGCACTATATAAAAGCGAACTCTTTAACATTAAAAAATACTAGGAGCATGACAGCTACTATTATTGAAGATGATTGCAAGTATAGTACATAACAGGGTTTGATTAAATTCAGCCCAGTAGTTGGATACACTAAGCAGCCTCCAGACCATCGTGGTAATACTAGATTTTTTACAAAGGACTTTCCAAATGTTTGTTGAATGAAGGAGCACAGAAATTAATTAATTAAATTTATAGCTAATGAAATAAGTTTTCTTCCTCAGCTTACATTTTTTATTAAAAAAAAAAACATGACATTTGGCCAAAAAAAAAAAAATCTTGGGGAGGAAGGCACTCTGTCCCTTAAGAGAAATATTTTCATGCCTATTGTGAAGATCACAAACAATTTAATACTCAGGAACATTAACTTTATAGGGGCTCAAGCATTCAACAACTACATGATTTATGTCTAAAGCAATCAGCCAAATGATTCCACTGTGTTCATGGCTTAAAATCATGTGCAATCATCTTTTTAAATTATATTATGTTGTGGAAATAATTGTTTTATTCCATGAATTGAAAATAAAATAAATTTTTAAAATGCTATCCACCTCCAGAGAGAAAACTGAGAAATTCTTTTTTTTTTTTGCTTTTTTTTGGAGGGCAATTGGGGTTAGGTGACTTGCCCAAGGTCACACGGCTAGATTTTGTGTTAAGTGTCAGAGGCCAGATTTGAATTCAGGTCCTCCTGACTCCAGGGCCCATGCTCTATTCACTACATCACCTAGGCACCTCTGAGAACTGATAAATTTTTAACGCAGATTGAAGCATGCCTTTTTAAAAAACTTTGTTTACTTTTCTTGTTTTATTTTGTCTGTGTTTTCTTCTGCAACATGGCTAATACAGAAATATTTTGCATGACTTTACATTGTATTATCGATATCAAATTGTCTTCTAAAGGAGGGGGAGGAGCTAGAGGGAGCAGAGAATTTGGAACTCAAAATTTTAAAAATGATTACTAAAATTTTACATGCAATTAGGAAACATTTAATGAAATCAATAAAAATATTTTTAAAGTAAAAAAATGAATTAATTGAAAAAATCAGATATTTACTAAGCTCCTATTATAGTCTAGGCTCTGAGTTAAGTGCTTTACTAATATTTTCTTATTTTTTTCCTCATAACAACCCAGGGAGGTAAATGCTATTATTTTCCTCATTTTACAATTGGGGAAACTGAGTCATATAGACGTTAAATGACTTACACAGGGTCACACAATTAATACGTATTTAAGGTGGGACTTAAACTCAATTCTGACTGATCTCAGGTCCAGTACTATATCCCATCCACCACCTCACTATAGTAGTACAAATATTGCAGAACATTGATTTGGGGAATGTTATGGGATATGCCTGACTGTGAGCTATGCTTTTTCTTTTTTTCTTTTTTTTTTCTTTTTGGAGGGGCGATTGGGGTTAAGTGACTTGCCCAAGGTCACACAGCTAGTAAGTGTTAAGTGTCCAAGGCCGCATTTGAACTCAGGTCCTCCTGACTCCAGGGCTGGTGCTCTATTCACTGCACCACCTAGCCACCTCCCGAGCCACACTTTCTTGAATACAAGCAGGAAACCAAACTTCAAGCACATGCCTAAATTCTCCTTCTGTTCACACATGAGTTTTGGAAGCAAAAGCAGTTTCCAAAACAGAAGAATGCTCTCTTTGCTGGGAGTCATTGGTTACTTTCCAGCAACAAATCAGTGAGCTTATGTGTATGGTAGAGACACAATACGTTGCAAATGATATTTGCTTTTCTTGACAATCCAAGAACTGATTCTAGTTGAAATTCTAATATCAACTGTATGACCCTGAACCTCAGACCTCCTCATCTGCAAAAGATAGGTAATAACTGTCCTGCCAATCTAACAGGATTGTAGTAAGGATCAACTGTGATGACAATGGATGTGAAAATACTCTGTAGGTTGTAAAGTACTATATGATCACAGGGTATTTTTATTGTTAAGTAATCAAGCACCCAGATAAGAAAGTGTTAGCAGCTAGGCACCTATCAAGACTGTTGTTGATGAAAACATTTTATGCAAAAATCAAGGCATCCTTGGTGAAAACTTTGAAAAGAAAGCAGGCTGGCTTTTGCAGGCAAACTTCTAGGATACAGTTATACAACAAAATCAGAGGCATAGGGAATAGAAGGTCCTACTATGTTTATCATTAATTGATTTTCTGAAAGCATTCCTTGACAGAGAAAAATACAGCCTGGAAGGTGCTCCTTATACAAGCTTATACAATACTCATAAATGTATCCAAATTATATTAAGTTCCATAACAGATGCAACAAGGGATATTCTTTACTCAAAAATCCACTTTGTATAGACATCACGGTGCCAGATCAGCTGATAGATGTCTTTTGGAGTTCAGTGCCTTGAAATATGATCTTATCTTTGATTCAAATGAAAGGATTTCCTATCGATGATGACTTTCTCTTCAAAAATGTCCCATTTCACAATTGATGTCAGAATAATTGCACCAGGCGCTAGAACACTATTAAGCCTTCTCAATGAAATCCACAGAAATGCAAAAATCTAATTACTTGGATACATAATCTCATCCATATGAGCAACATATACAAAGATATAGATTTTAATGCATCAAGGTTTTCTCATTCTGTATAATTTTAATCTGTGACCTAGTATACATTGAGTTCTACCCAGTAGGGCTGGGGTGGGGGGTCTTCCTCCATATCTCCATATTAAGGCACCTAGGTGGCACAGTGGAAGGAGCATTGGGCCTGCAGTCAGGAAGACTTAAGTAAATAATCCAGCCTCAAAAATTTACTAGTTATGTGTCCTTAGGCAAGCCAATTAATCTATATCTGTCTCAGTTTCCTCAGCTGTAAAATAGGGATAATAATATCTACCTCCCAGAGTCATCACAAAGATCAAATGAAATATTTGTAAAACTCTTAGCACGTGCTGAGCACATAGTAGGTACTACATAAACTTTAGTTATGTTATTACAACATCTCTTATGATTATTTATTGTTCTAATATTGTTATTATTGTTATTGTAATATCTCTTTATATTATGCAGGTATCAATGTATTTCACAGTCTTTCTATCAGTTATCCTTGAATCTTGCTTTAAGACTAACCTAACTGCTTTTCTTGTCTTATAACCTAAATGCCTATTTTCTATGATTCTTCTTTATCATATATTATACTCTACTCCCACCCACCAGGGCAACTAGGTGGCACAGTAGATAGGATGCCAGAACTGGAGTCAGGAAGACTCATCTTCCTGACATCAAATCTGACCTCAGATTCTTACTAGTTATGTGACCCTGGACAAATCACTTAACCCTGTTTGCCTCAGTTTTTTTCATCTGTAAAATGAACCACTCTAGTACTTTTGTTAAGAAAACGTCAAATGGAGTCATGAAAAGGGAGACATCACTGAAAAAGAACTGTACAACTCCCATCTACCACACATCTCTCCACTATTCTTTGGGCAAACTCTTCATTTTAATCCTGTGGATACTATAACTTGTAGCCATATGGAATTACTAGAGGGATATTGATGTTGAAAAGATGGACCTTTATTCCAAGGAGAAGTTGATCTATTTTAGGTAATTCACACTTTTAAAAAATGGATCGATAATACATATTGTACAAATTAGGGCATTCAGCCAATTAGTCAAGTGATGCTACTGTAAGGACTTTGAAAAGCTCAAAGCAATAAATATATAAATGTTAGTTCCTAGTAGTAGTAGTGCACCATATTGCCCCTCCTTTTACAGATAGTGAGTGCTTAATAATGCTCATTGAATCCAATTGACTTGAACATAATACACCAAGTAGGGCTTAACCAAGGCACAGTATTGTGGAATTATAGTCTCCCTCATTCTGGACAATATTTTTTCCAAAGCAAAATTTATTGCTATAATAATTTTGCCTGTTATGTCACAATGTTTACTTATATTAAGTCTCCTAAAACTCCCATTTTATACATACTATTGTCTAACAATGTCTTTTTCATCCTGTACTTATTAAATTTTTGTGCCAAGTAAAGACTTTTTTATCCCAATTAAATTTCATCTTATTAGATTCAGTTCATCATTCTAGCCTGCCAAAATCTTTTTGGACCTGCACTATGGTGCCCAACATGATTGTTATTCCTCCTAGATTCTTGTCATGCATAGGCTTGACATGTATGCTATGTATGCCTTGGTCCAGATCATTAATAATGCAGAACCAAAGACAGATCCCTAAGGCACTACACTTGAGACCCCCTATGAGCCAATATCAGCACATAAATTAATGCTCCTTGGTTACAGACATTCAACAAGTTACACATCACCTAAGAGTGCTTTCATATAGCCCGTATTTCTCTATCTGACCAGAAGATTCTTTGTCAAACACTGCTGAAATCTAAATAAAATGTGGCTTCAAAAGAAAATTATGTTATCTTGGAATGACCTGTTCTTGACAAAGTCATGCTGATTTTCAGTGATCACTGCTCCCTTTTCTAAATGCTCACAAACCATATCCTAATAGCGTATTCTCAAATTTTGCCAGGAATATTAGTCAAGCTCACTTAATTAGCCTATTATCTCTTGATCCTTCCCTTTTTTGAAAATTTGAACATGTCATTCTTTAGTCCTGTGTCATCTCTCCTATTTTCTGTGTTCTTTCAAAGATCATCTTTAATGATTTAGCAACTATACTTGCCAATTCTTTCTGTGCTAAGCATATGATTTGTCTGGGTCTCGTGAATAGAACTCATTGAGGGCAGCTATATGTTATCTCCACACTCATTTGGAGTTTATATTTCTTGCTAATCATTTTTTTGTTGTTGTTTTAGTTTTCCCAGTCCAAAATTCAACGTTCTTGGGGGATAGGAACTGGACTTATAATGGCCCTCTGACCTTCCTCTGACACATACTGGCTGCATGAACCTGGGCAAGTCACTTAACCCCTTAGTGCTTTAGACATCTCTAAAAGATGAAAAGTTGCTGAGAAGACGCTAACTTGCATTGTTAAAAGTAGTTTCCTCACTCACAATGCAATCACAAGTTCAGGTGAAGATTAAAAAGTTAATTTTATCTTTGCAACATCTCTTGAATATCCCTAGCTCTTTTCCTACACAGCCACCTCCCTGGTATAGGCCCTCATCACCTCAGACCTGAACAGTTGCAATAGTCTACTGTTGGTCTGCCCGGCTCAAGTCTCTCCCTATACCAATCTATCCTCCAATCAGTCATCAAAGAGATTTTCCTAAAGTGTGGGTACAACCATGTCTCCCTTTTACATGATAAATTCCTATGGCTCCCTATTACCTCCAGGATCAAATACAAAATACTCTGTCATTCAAAGCCCTTCATAACTCAGCCCCCTCCTATGTTTCCAGTCTTCTTACCCCTTACCCCCAATTACTCACCTCACTCTTTGATCACTGGCCTCCTTATTGTTCCACAAACAAGATGCCCCCTCTCTCTGTTCTGGGCATCTTCCCTACTTGTCCCCCATGCCTGGAGTCCTCTCTTTCCTCTACTCCAACTACCGGCCTCCCTGGCTTCATTTAATTCCAAACTGAAATCTCATCTTCTACAGAAAGCCTTTCTCAACCTCTCAATTCTAGTGACTTCTCTCAATTATTTATTATCCTACATAAAGTTTGTTTGTACATTGTGGCTCTTTGAGTTCAGAGATTGTCATTTGCCTCCTTTTTTTTTTTACCCCGAATGCTTAACACATAGTAGGCACTTAATAAGTGTGTATTGACTGGCAGAACCATTCAAAGTACTAAAGATTATAGGTGATGGAGAGCCGGCTTAATTACTTTTTATTTTATTTCTATTGTCTCCTTCAGAGAGACAAAATTGATCAGTGGATAGAGAGTCAGTCTTGTAACCATAAAAACTGGGAGCTTGAACCCATTACACCATGTGTTTGCCTTCATCATGTTCCTAGAATAGAAAACATAATAATAATTTATTTGAGGCAATAATAATTAAGTGACTTGCCCAGGATCACACATCTAGTAAGTGTCTGAGGTCAGATTTGAACTCAGGTCCTCCTGTCTCCAGGGCTGGTGTTCTATGCACTGGTATTATACCACTTAGATGCCAAGACAATTTTTTTTAATACAATAGGTATGATACTCTTTTTTATTAAATTATTTATTGTTAGTTTTCTACATTCACTTCCATAAGTTTTAAATTTTCTCCCCCTCCTTCCCACCTCCCTCCCTAAGATAGCTTGCAATCTGATATAGACTCTACACATACATTCCTATTAAATGCATTTTCACATTAGTCATGTTACATAGAAGAACTATAACGAATGGGAAAAACCATGAGCAAGAAAAAAGAATAAAACAAAACAAAAAAGAAAATAAACTGTTTTGTTCTGCATTCCGACTCCATAGTTCTTTCTCTAGATGTGTCTGGCATTTTCCATCATGTGTCCTTTGGAATTGTTTTAGGTCCTTACATTCCTGAGAATGGCTATGTCTATCAGAATCAGTCCTTGCACACCATGGCTGTTACTGTGTACGATGTTCTCCTGGTTCTCCTTCCCTCACTCAGCATCAGTTCATATATGTCTTTCCAGGTTTCTCTGAAGTCTGCCTGTTCATTATTTCTTATAGGACAGTAGTATTCCATTACATTCATATACCCCAACTTGTTTGGCCATTCCCCAATTGATGGGCATCCCCTTGATTTCCAGTCCTTGGCCGCCACAAAAAGAGCTGCTATAAATATTTTTGTACAGGTGTGTCACAATATTTTTTTTTAATTAAAGCTCTCATATTTTTATCTTTTTCTTTCTCTTTCTGTCTCCATATGCCTATTTTATCTGTCTCCTTCCTTCTCTCCTCTTCCTTCTCTCTTCCTCCTTCCTTCAACTCCCATAGGTTTAATTCTGCTCCTATTTTAACTAGAAGTTTCTCTTTTTTCTGGCATCTCATAATTTTTCCCATAGTTCTTTCAGTATAAATTTTTCACCCTCATTTAGTCTGCATTATATCATAAAAGTAGCACATAGACTCTAGGTTCATTTTCCCAACCCATACTCTCCCTGACAGATTAATCTTCTTGATCACTTCTGGGCAACTTGGTGGTACAGTACATAGTGCTGGGCCAGGAGTCCAGAAGACTCATCTTCCTGAGTTCTAATTTGGCCTCAGACACTTACCGGCTTTGTGAACCTGTGCAGGTCACTTAAGTCTGTTTACCTCAGTTTTCTCATCTGTAAAATTATCTGGATAAGGAAGTGTCAAGCCACCCCAGTATCTTTGTCAAGAAACCCCAAATGGGATCATGAAAAGTTGGATAGGACTGAAAAACTACTGAACAGCAAGATACCACTACTATTTCTCCTCTCAGGGCTTTAGAGGGATTTTGAATATTATTTCTCACAAGTGTCCATCTAGTATATTTCCTTCAATATCAATTGATAGTGAATATCTCCCCAAGATCACTTAACCAATTACCATTAATTAGCATTCATAAAGGGATATTTGCTGATGAAGCCTAAAAAGGACTTCCATTCAGTAAAATCCCAAACTGGGGACCCTTTCTCTTCTATCATCTCAGTCCCTCAGAGTGAATAAGCTCTTGTTTTCCCTAATCTTTAGTGCCTCCCCTCTGAGAAAGTCTCCAATTTACGTTGTGTGTGTATACATATATGTGTATAATATATAACGTATGTGTATACATAAAATAGATTATGTATGTGTGTGTGCGTGTGCGTGTGTGTGTGTGCGTGTGCGTGTGTGTGTGCGTGTGTGTGTATGTGTGTGTATGTATGTGTGTGTGCGCGTGTGTGTGTCCGTGTGTGTGTGTGTGCGTGTGT
>NW_027185887.1:6474786-6486837 GCF_028583685.1 Petaurus breviceps papuanus
TGTGCGTGTGTGTATGTGTGTGCATGTGTGTGTGCGTGTGTGTATGTATGTGTGTGCGTGTGTGCGCGTGTGTGTGCGTGTGTGTATGTGTGTGTGCGCGTGTGTGTGCGTGTGTGTATGTATGTGTGTGTGCGTGCGTGTGTGTGTGTGCGTGTGTGCATGTGCGTGTGTGAGTATGTGTGTGTGTGCGTGTGTGTGTGTGTGTGCGCGTGGTTGTTTACACATTATTTCCTCCCACTAGTGTATGGCGTATTTGAAAGCAGGCAATGCATTTTACCTTTCTTTGTACCCTCAGCATTTTGCCCAGTGGCTGGCCTATGGAAGACCCTTAATAAATGCTTCTTTTCTTGACTTAAAGTGATTGCTACAAATCACCCCACCTTCCACTTCCCTCCTGCTTCTCATGAAGTTTATTTCTTGGTTTGGCATAGCCAACAGATGTGTCATACTCCAGCTTACTGGACACGATGTTTTGATTGCTGGTTCAGTTCATTGTTGGGCTGAATCAAGAAGGTCACTCCTCATAGCTAGTTTCTAATTGGATATGATTGATGTTACTGCTACCATTGGACTTTTCCACATGAGAGGAGTAGTGATCATATTGGTCATCAGAGTCCAAATCCAAAAAGATCTGGGCAGGCTAGAATGATGAATTGAATATAAAAATAAAAAATTTAATAGGAATAAAAATGTCTCTATTTGACATAAAAATTAAGTAAGTACAAGATGAAAGGGACATGGTAAGATAATAGTTTGTATTAAAATGGGCATTTTAGTGGACTCAATATAAGTAAACAATGTGCCATAATAGGCAAAATGATTAATGTAATCAAGTTTGCATTGGGAGGTACAGTTTCCAGGATGAGGGTGATAATTCCACAGTACTTTGCCCTGGTTAAGCCATACCTGTTTCACTGTGATCAAGTTAATTCATAAAAGTACTATATCAATGTTAGTTTTTATTATTATCAATAGTATTAATCACTCCTCTGCAAGTTATAATATTAGAAATAGTTGTCCCAGAACTGAGAATTTAAATGATTTGATCAGTCACACAGCATCTATGTATCAGAAAAGGAGTTTGAACCAAGGTTTTCCTTACTATGAGGTCAGCACTCCTTCAACTCACTATACTACTTCTGTATGGATTGAAATATTAACTAATCACCAAATATTATATTAAGTTCTAAACACTTTTGGGAAAATGAAGATGTTTCCGATAAACCAATTGTATCATTGGTAGGAATTTGTTTGCTGATGGTGTGAACCAGAGTAGTGGGCACAGTTGGCCCTTGCCTCTTGTTTTATTTTGCAACTTGTCATTTATTAGGACCCAGAGCCACCTATAAACTGACTTAATATTTGCTTCTGACTATTTTTAGGTTTTCATGCTTTAAAGACAAACAAAAGCTACCACATAACTTTTACCACAAGCATGTTTCTTTATCTTCTAAAAACTAAACATTTTCAGATAATTTTGAGGTTTCAAATCTGCTTCCATTTTCAAAGAGTAAAATTCTTAAAAACCTTATGACTCAACTCTACATGTCAATGTTCCTAAATCCCCTGGAAGTTCCCTCTACTTTAGTTCTAAGCAAATATTCAGCTAGTGAATAAAATGTGTTCAGGATGTGGCAGAGTTTTAGAGGTGATTTTTTTCCCCCTTTTTGCCAGAGTTTACAGCTGTAGCGAACAGTTTGATGCAGCTCTAATTTCTAATTATGACTTACTGGGAATGGGGGAGGTTGTCAATTTTACTTGTCCCGTGGTGAGAAACAAAATGATTCCCCTTTTTGCTGCCAACCAAATCATCCCATTCTTTTGCAAGGCTAAGAATAATCATCCAAATAACAAAAGTCAACAGAAGTGATTATCATTTTAGGAATGGCGACTGACTTTTCCAGAGAGATGAACCCATAGAAGTGAAACATCTGAGGAGCCTCCCAGACAGGCCTTCTGAACTTTTAATTGCATGGCTCTTCCTCATGCTTTCACAAAAATTGTCCCTAAGACCAAGTTACCCAGACTAGATTTTACACACGTTCCATAGAGCCACAAGTTCTAAAAGGTACTGACTTCATTTGTTCTTCCTTTATTCCCTGGGGAAATTTTCCAAAATCAGATTGGAAAAATTGAAAAAACAACTTCCCCCAATTTGAATTTTCATAAGGCAGACTGATCTTAACTGAGGACTTACATGGAGAAAATCTAGCAACTAATCATCTCTGCTGATACCAGGAGAGGTACACTAACAATATAGACATTTTTCCCTTTTTTTTTAAAACATACTTTAAGGTATGTTTGTTTTTGTTTCGTTGGTTTCATTAGTTTTTGTTTCTTCATTTTTTTGTTTTTTTTTAATTTTGCTGTAATTTTCAGCTTTACGTTATAGATAAAGAGCTGTACTAAAAGCCAGGAAAATCTGGGGGTATATCTCACCTCTGACCCATACTAGCTGTGTGACCCTGAACAGCTCATTTCACTCTACCACTATAAGAAAATCTCAAGAAGAGGGAGAGAAAGGGAAAGAAGGAGGGAGAAGAGGGGAGAGGAGAGGACTGGAGAGGACAGGGCAGGGGAGGGGAAGACAGAGAAGGGAAGGGGAAAAGAAGAGGGGGAAGAGGAAGGGAGGGAAGGGGAAGAAAGGGCAGATGAAGGGAGAGGAGGAAAGGACAGAGCAGGTAAAGGGAGAAGAAGAAAGGAGAGGAGAATAGAGGAGAGGAGAACAGAAGAGAGGAAAGGAGAGGAGAGCTTTTTCTTGTCCTTTTTCTGGAGTTGACAGCCATTATAATTACTTTGCATATGCTTCATTTTTTTCTTTTTTTTTTTAACCTAGCTATACTAATTGTGTATATTATGGTTCTGCATATTTCATTCTAGTACTTCACGTATCTTCCTATGTTTCTCTGAATGACTCATATTCATCACATCCTACTGTGCAAAAATATGTACTACATTTATATACCACAATTTGGTCAGCCTTTCCTCAATGGATGGGCACCCATTTCGCTTCTTGTTATTTCATCCTACAAATTTACTACAACCATTCTTTTTCTTTTTCTTTGGTTTTTTTTTTTGTTTGTTTTTACACAAGGAAGCAGATTTGGGGAAATGATGCTGGTGCAAACACTGTAAATTCCCTTTAAGCATGGAGGACAAAAAGCTGAAACTTCGAAAGAGAACTCTTGAAGTGGGCCAGCTGTCCAGGCCTTTCAAGCAGGCGTCCCTGGCTTCTTTCCCCATTTGTCCTGCCAATTATTGCTTGATTGATGAGCTGGTGTGTGCAAAGTGACCACCTGAAAGCTCCGCAGGCTCTAAGAGCCTGGTCAGTGAATATTTGACCCTTAGAGGCCATGGATCAAATATCAGGGTGATATGCATTTCAATAACTTTGTTTTGATACTTGAAGGGGAAAAAAATTATTCACACTAGGGGGGAATGAAGGAGATTAAATATTTATGCTTGAGAGCATCTCTGAGCAGATCTCAAGTGACCGCTGTCACTAGCCTCCTGGTCAACTTTTCTTAGCCTGAGCCCCTTCTCCTTTTCATCTCAGAGGGTAAAATATATATTCTTCTGAAGAAGAATAGTGGAAAGGCTTTTGTAGCAGCGTCTGAAGGGATTTTCAGTCAGTGGCCCCTTTTGGGGGAGGAAAAGAGGGTTTTCCTGGGCAATGGGTATTCCTCACTGTAACCTGACTCAACAGGACTCCAGTCTGGCCAATAATTAACCAGGGGATAGGACAAAGGTTTCATTGGCTAGAATGGCATACACAATGGGCTAAGTCATAAAGAGCCCAGTGCTCCCAACTAAACCAGGAGATGGCAAAAATAGTAAATTGAAATTAAGAGGGGAAAAAAGTTATATGATTATAACAGGTTGGCTTTTGTTCTTGTTTTGCTTTGTTTTTCTTCTGTATGGTCTTATATTCTTGAATTGGTTCAGCGCTGGGAAGATTTAAGGAAATCTATAAAAACTCAAAAGAGAAAGAGATCTATAGGTGTACCATAGAGCAAATAGCCCCAGTCTTTGGAGCAACGGCTATTCACCTTAATGGTCCCCCTTACAATTACAGCTCACTGAATATTAATGCGTATGGACACATTTGTAGCTATAAATATCAGCCCCTTCTCTATAATACCTAGAATACACCTCATTTCACTGCCTTAGCATTTGTTAAGACATCATAAAATCACACTGAAATATATAATGCATTCATTTCCTATTCAGTTAGGGCTCTTGTCTGTCCTCTGGATGCACCTCAAATCGTTTAAAATTTTTACTCCTTACTTGGTCTTCTACACTTTGTTTATTTAGGTCACTTAAAATAAGGCGTATCACTTTCATTAAGCTATGACTGGACTTGGTACAAGGCACCATAAAAGTCATACACAGAACGGTTCCTTTCTCATGGATGCTGGTTGCCCAGTAAATTTGAATCATCAGGGCTAGCTTAGAAGTCAACACACAATCTATCCTCCAAGCTGTTCCTTTTGAAATTAGGGCTGTTCACCTGCTTTATACAATAGGCCACACTATGTGGTCAGACAATAAAAATAAGAGCACAACAGGGAAATGAAGAAATTGTATTAGAAGGCGAGAGAAAGAGAGAACAAACAAACAAACAAAAATACCCAGAACAGGACAAGTTAAAGAAAGACTTGGCAGTGACATGGTATAAGAAATTATTACCTCCACCAAGAGATATAAATTACAGGCAAGTAAATTCTGCCTCAGTGAAAATTCGACATGTAACTAAAGGAAGATGATTCTAGCTTATTATTCTTGTCATGGAGTTGTGGAATATAACAGCTTGCATTTGAACTAGACCTTGCATTTGTGGACATGTGAAGTTAAGAAAAGCATTTGTCTTAAAGGTAATCAGGGCCCAAAGGCCCAAACCATATGAAGATTAGCAAATGGAAATGCTAATGTGTTTGTCAGGTTGAGCTCGAAGTGATAAATAACCACTTCAGGCTTTGATACAGACAGCTAAGTCCTTCCCACCCATTCTATTCTAATGTTAACCTAAAAGCTCATAGGGTGATGCTGGAAAACACATCCTCCCAAGTTGAGACTGATGGCATGAATGTGGTCTAGGCCAACTTTCATACATCCTAGGAATGGTCCAGAATCTCTCTCATTCTCATTGTTCTGCTTGGTTTTGTGTCTCTGGTCCTCTGCATAATTCTTGTCACATAATAGATGCCCTATCATCTGTCTATCAAATTTCTATCCTTGTCATCTATCTAATTTATTTCTTTATCTGTACTGAGGTACTTTCATAAAGCAAAAATCACAATCAGCATTCCTCATGCCTTGGCAAAAAGCATTTGGGATATAGCTGAACATATTGTCCCTTCTGGGGTACCTGCCACCACTCAACTTGGTATAGCATGGCTCCCTAACATGTCCAATGTAATAGATAAGAAGTTACATTAAAAAACAAACCAAGGGACTTTGAAAGCACTGATCTAACTTTGGATAGACTTTTACCAGTTAAGTCAATGCTTAGCTAGTTAGAGGTAAGAACATTAATATGCTGTCTTCTCCTAGCTCAAAGGATAATCTATAGCAATGGTCCTTAAAGTGTGGTCTAAGGACCTTTGGGGTCCCCAAGATCCCTTCAAGGGGCCACAAGGTCAAAACTATTTTCATAATAATACTAAGACATCATTTGCCTATCACAATACTTGTCCCATTTACAATTACATATCTTGTGAGGCCAGATTTTCTTCATATATGTCTTCACAAACAATATATCAAAATAGGTTGTATGCAGAAATAGTCTTCTATTAAGCCAGACAGTAAAAAGATTTTCCAGAATATTGACAATAATGCCACTCTTCTTAATATATATATATATATATATATATATATACATTTTGTTTTGGAAGAATATAGTTATTTTTATAAAAACCTTATTTATTTTAAAATGGGTTAACTACTGTTATTTTTAACGAATTAAAAACATTTTAAATTATGTAGCATTAATTAGTCATGACATTATTAATGTATATATTTTATGGTCTGGACATGTGATTTCAACAGATCAGGGTTTGGAAACTCCCTTCATTGATGCAGTTGAAGATTTTTGGTCTTTGACAGTTTCCTAGAGCACAGAAAAGTCAAGGTTCTGAGGATTGGGAAAAGCCTCCTGTAGAAAATGGGGTTTGAGGGGTGGCTAGGTGGCACAGTGAATAGAACACTGGCCCTGGAGTCAGGAGGAACTGAGTTCAAATCTGGTCTCAGACAGTTAACACTTACTAACTGTGTGACCTTGGGCAAGTCACAACCCCAATTGGCCTGCCCTTCCCCCTCCAAAAAAAAAAAAAGGAAAGAAAATGGGGTTTGAGCTGGTACTTGAAGGAAGCCAGGGAAGCCTATAGGTAGAGATGAAAAGGGAAAGTATTCAAGACAACCAGTCAAAGTACGTGGAGTCAGGAGATGGGATTTCTGGTTCATGAAACAGCTAGATGGACAGTGTCACTGAATCTCACAATGTAACATGTGATATGTGTATAAGAAGATTTGGAAGGTAGAAAGGGGGGGCATTATAAAGGGCTTTGGATGACAAACTGAGGATTTGATATGTGCTCTTGGAGGTAATTGGCAATCACTGTAGTTTCTTGAGTAGGAAGGAGGTAACATGGTCAGACCTGTGTCTTAGAAAAAAATGCTTTGATAGCTGAGTGAAGGATGTATTGGAGTGAGGAGTGATTTGTGGCAAGGAGACCAATCAGCAGGTTATTGAAATAGTCTAGGCCTGAGGTGATGAGGACTTGTCCTATGGTGGTAGCAGTATCAGAAAAGTATATACATAAGAAATATTATGAAGATAAATTTGACAGGATTTAGAAACAGATTAGGTATGGGAGCAGGGAATGAGAAAGGAGTAAAGCATCACACCTAGGTTTTGTGCCTGGGTCACTAAGTAGCAGTACTTTCCATGATGATTGGGGAATTAGGAAGAAGAAAGGTTAGGGGTGGAGCAATGAGTTCAGTTTAGGACAAACTGAAATTAAGATGTTTACAGGACATCCAGTTTGATATGTCCAGTAGTAAGTTGGAGATGTGAGACTAGAGTCATTAACATAGAGATGGGAGTTGAATCCATGGGAATTGATGAGATCAGCAAGTGCAATAGTATATATAAGGAAGGGTGAAGAGGACCCAGGACAGAGCCCTGTGTTATTGAACCCAGATTTATTGAGTGTAATCTGGATGAAGAGCCAGTAAAGGAGATTGATCAGGAGTAGTGAGATAGGGAAGAACACCAGGAGACAACAGTGTCATAAAAAAGCTAGAGCAGAAAGATTTGTCAATGAGAAGAAAATGATTGACAGTGTCAAAGGCTTTAGAGAGGTCAAGCAGGATCAAGCTTGAGAAAATGCCATTACATTTGGCAATGAAGAGACCATTAGTAACTTTAGAGAGAGCAATTTCAGTTGAACAATAAAGTCAGAAGCTAGACTATACAATTAATAAGGGAGTGAAAGGAAAGGGAGTAGAGGCACCTATTGTAAATTGCTTTCTCAAGTTTGGTCACATAAAAAAGAAGGGATATAGGATGATAGGTAGCAGGAATGGGTAGATTAAGGTTTTTTTGAGAATGGAGGAGAGATAGGTATGCTTGTAAACAGTAGAGAAGCAACCAGGAGACCAGGGTGAAATTGAAGATAAGTGAGAAAGTATGGAGGACAGAAGGGATAATCTACTGGAGAAGATGAGATGGAATGGGATCATTTGTTCATGTAGAACATGTCTTGGCAAGGGGAAGGACCGTCTCTTCATGTGAAATAAAAGTGAAGAATAAAATGTTAGAAGAATCTGAGTGATGTGAAATAAGAGGGAGGAAGAAAGGAGAGGGAACACTTAGTGAATGACCTCAATTTTTTTCAGTTAAATATGACACAAGGATCTCAGCTGAGAGGATGGGGGAGCCATGGAAGATTTGAGAAGGGATGAAAAGGTTCAGAAAAACTGTTGTGAGTGGGATAGAAAATTAATATATATTATCAATATATATTATAAATACATATATGAATTAATAAATTGTAAATATAAATACATTAAGGATTGCCTAGCAACATTGAAGGTTCATGTGAGGGTACATAACATAAATGTATACTGGATTCAGTTAACACGGTTTTGTAATTTTCTCTAGCTTCATCCAGCAGCACATGAGTAAGAGATAAAACAGCAGATGGTAGGAGTAATCCAAGACTGAGGGTTTGCTGGGCAAGCTCTGGATACAATACAATAAAGGGGCAAGAAACGCAAGAGAAGACGAAAGCGTAGAGTTGATCTGGTTGACAATGAGGTCAAGATGAGAAAAGGAGAGCATAAGTGGGAAAGAACTGAGAGATCTAGAGAATGGAGGACACTATAAGAAGAATGGGGTCTGAGATTGCAGGGCAGAGGGACAATGAAATGACAATAGATCCTTATGAGGAAATTTTAGAGTTTGTGGATTCGCATTTGTTGACAAGATCCAAAGCATGACTATGCCTCTGTGGCTGAGGTGGAGTGGAGGAGAAGGTCATGTGAAATGGGTAGGTTGGGTATTTGAGAGAGTATTTATTAGAGTCCCATAGGAGCCCAGAAGGGGATAAAGACTATGAGCCAAGCACCGAGCTCATTGAGGAAAGAGAGGGAATATTCCCTAGAGGTTGGTAGAAAACAGCTCCTGAAATTTTCATTGGGTAATAGACATAGATTGAGTGAACCTCAAAGGAGGAGAGGTTACTAAGTGATGGGAGTAGGAGGAAAACCTGGAAGTGGTGATGGGAAGTAAAGAGTATTCAAGCTTCTCCACTTCCACCAGTTAGTAGAAGGAATGAGTGACAATGCAGTTAGAGCTGGAAAGGCAGACCAGGGAGGCTGAATCATTAGGAAGGAGGCAGAACTCAATGAGAGCCAGATGATGGAATGAGCGGAAAAGGAAAAGGTGTGAAATAAGTCAGGTTATTGCCTTTGAAGGAGGAACTCCAGAGCACTGTAGAAGGGGATGGTGGGTACCTTTAGAGGGGAACATTGATAGTGAAGGTGGGTGGAAGGTAATAGGAATATGGAATTGAGCAATAAGGGATGGAGAATGATTTTGAATAATTACAGCTGGAGCTTCAGAATCCATGGGATGGGGAGGGTGTGACAAATGGTGGTTTGCAGTATTAGTTCAGGTAGGTTTTCTTTTTCTACAGAGGCGTGGCCCCAGGGTGGAGTTCTCTCAGTGTCTTACATAATTCAGAAGGGATAAGTGCTGGGAGCAGAAGGAATAGTTTAACTGCCATCCTCAAGACAGGAGACCAGGTCTGAAACTTCATGGAATGTCATTTCTCCTCCTCCCTGGACAGAGAATAATCAGGTGCTGAATGGAATGGTGTTTCTCTTTATCCTGAGGAAGGCAAGAGACCAGGCAGAAGACATGGATTGATGGGATGACATTTTCTTCCTTTATCTCAATTCTGGGAAACTAGTATATAATGGAATAAAATTTTTCCTCTTCCCAAGGAAGGCTGGGGACCAGGTAGGAGACTCAACACAATGGACTTGTGTTTCCTTCCCTTACCTCAACAGTCTGTCAAAGGAGACAATGTGTAGATATATAAGTACATACAAACTATATGCAAAATGAATGCAAGGTAATTTGGTACAGGAGGCACTAGGAGCTGGATGTCAAATAAGACCTCAGGGAGAAGATGGCATTTGAGCTGAGCTTTGAAGGAAATGGACAATTTGAAGAGGTTGAGGTAAGTACTAGGCATAAAAGACAGTCTTTTACCACTTGGACAGTTTGATTCTGTCTTCTTTTATTTATGTCTCTTGCCTAAACTATTTAAACACCCATTCCAATGATCAATAGTCCTCTAGACTCCTCTGCTCCTTGTTCATCTGTCATACCCTTCTTACCAGTCCTCAACCCTGGGCAAAACCTCTTTATCTACTCTTTTCATTACTACTCCCAAGCTGCTCTACATGGCTGAAGAAAATTTTCAAATCTTGTCACTTAACTCCTCTATATATTCATTATATCTAATCTCAGTTGAACCTTTAGTATTGGGTTGTTGTTGTGGTGGTTGTTGTTGTGGTCTTGCTCTTCATATGTAGTTGTCTACTTTGGGCATTTCTACAGCAGCCACTTCACATTTGTAAAAAGAATTTTCCTTTGGTTCCCAACCCCAATATCCCTTCATATATATAATGTGTGTATGAATGTATATATGTGGAGTTTGATTAAATGAACAATTCAAATCACCTTATCCCATTTAAATCAGCAAGACACCATACCTTGGTATTTTTGCCAAATGAGAATGCATTACAAATGATCAGAGGCAGGAACTAGGTTTTAATAAAATGGGACCTCTATTCTTAATCAAGGAATTTCAACTAAATGTAAGGGGATTGTTTTTGGATTGGTTGATAGACTTGTTCACATCTTGTTGGGTTTGTACAAAAAAGAAAATCTAATTTGGAATCAGTGATTCAAACGACTAGCATCTTAGTGGCGAAATTCTTTCACCAAATCCCTGAGAAGGAATCACTTGATGACTGGAGAGGAGGGACGGGGGAGAGGGAGAACTTCAGCCTTGGTTGGCCTTGGTCTCTATCTCCTTTCCTGTCTTGCTTTGACAAGAGGAGGACTTTATGAATTTTGGAGGTCCAGAGGATTTTAAACTTCCCATCAGCATTCTATTCTTAGCAGCATCCCTAAAATCCAGATGCACTGCCTCCATTAAGATCTGAAGACAAAACTGAGGAAAAGTAACTTCAAGATTGTACAAGGAACTGAGCATAAAACATGCCCTGTGCCTGAGGGAAACTTCATGAAGAGAACACAAAGGGAAGAAAAGGTGTTCCAGACCAGATTCTGTGAGTTATCATTTTCCACATGTGTTCTCTAAGTCTGAGGTCACTTTCCTCCAGATTCCCCTGGTGGGAGAGTATGTAACATTTTGAGGGGGGAGTTTTGTTTTATTATTATATAATATATAATATAATGTAATAATATATAATAATAATTATATAAAATTATGTTTTGTTCTAATTGTTTTTATGATATCACCTTAATAAATACCTCTTTCTGAAAAATAATGTATTCTGACTGACAAATTGAAATCAGCTCTGGGGAGAATCATACTGGTGAAGAGTTTGTGAGAGATAGCATTAGAAAGATATCCCCCTAGCCATTTAACCCTAGGGCTTTGAGGGAGACAATTCAGTAAACCCTTCTGAGTCTTGGTTTCTTCATCTGTAAAATGGTAATAATAGTACCTATGATATTTGTTTCATAGAAATGTTATAAGCTTTAACTGAGATAATGAATATGAAGTGTTTTACAAACTGGAAAGGACTACATAATGTCAGCTATTATTTTTATAGGGCAGATAGGTGGTGCAGTGGGTAGAATGGTAAGCCTGGAGTTAAAAAGACTCATCTTTATGAGTTCAAATCCAGCTTTGGGCACTTACTAGCTATGTGACCCTGGGCAAGTAGCTTAACCCTGTTTGCCTCAGTTTCCTCATTTGTAAAATGGTCTGGAGAAGGAAATGGCAAAACACTGTAGTATCTTTGCCACAAAACCCCAAATGGGTCATGAAGAGTTGGAAACAACAATACATTATTTTTAGATAGGTTACCCTCATGTGCAGATATTCTATTCAGAAATACACTTTTTTTCTTTAAACTCATACTTCTCAGGAATAATTATAAAGTTCCTTTAAATTCCTAAGGATTTGGCCTCACAAAGTTAAATTTTCTGCCATTGTCTAAATACTGCCTCCATTCCTGGAACTTGTTGATTAAAATCAATTGCTTCTACATTCATGATGAAGGGAACTTAACGGTAGCACTTATACAAACCAAGACTCTCCTGATCTTTTTAAAGGAAGAAATTCAGGAGGAAAAGGAAAGCAGGAAAGAAATGAAGGAAGAAAGAGAAAAAGAGAGAGAGAGATGAAAAAGAAAACCAGGAGAAAGGAAGAGAAGAAAGGAAATGAAAGGAGAAAAGAGAGGAGAGGAGAGGAGAGGAGAGGAGAGGAGAGGAGAGGA
>NW_027185887.1:6487237-6490576 GCF_028583685.1 Petaurus breviceps papuanus
AGGAGAGGAGAGGAGAGGAGAGGAGAGGAGAGGAGAGGAAAGGAAAGGAAAGGAAAGGAAAGGAAAGGAAAGGAAAGGAAAGGAAAGGAAAGGAAAGGAAAGGAAAGGAAAGGAAAGGAAAGGAAAGGAAAGGAAAGGAAAGGAAAGGAAAGGAAAGGAAAGGAAAGGAAAGGAAAGGAAAGGAAAGGAAAGGAAAGGAAAGGAAAGGAAAGACTTAATGGAAAGTAAGATGAAGAGAGAGCAAACAAGAGGGAGAAAAGCATTCAGGGTTTGTCACTAATACACAGCATTGTGTTTTAAACTTGAGAAATCTGACAAAGCCACTGAATGGGAGTGAATCAGCCCCTCCACATTTCTGCAGGATTCTTTTGTCAACAGGGGCTTTTAAACAGTTTATGAGGCAATCATGGCAACAGTGGAAAATCTTCTGGTTTAGCAAAGAAAAAGGAAATAAAAATGCTAAACACTTCAAGAGAAAGTGTCTCCTACATGCAAAGCTAATGATTTACTGATGTCCTCTTTACGTTAAATGAGGCAGGAGATCACAAACTTAAAAAAAAAAACACTTAAATATGATTTTAAAATTAATTATGCTTCACCCCCATAATCGTATTTAAATTGCCTTTAAATTGGTTATTCATGCATTGGGCTTGTCACATAGAAAATGTATCTTTGCCCAGATTCTGAGTTGTGCTATGCCTGATTTGTGAAATATACTCAGTGTGATCCCCGAGTTTAGCATTGAGTTTATAAAGGCGGGTGCCAGCAGAATAACAAGTATATGGCATGATATCTATTATTAGAGAAAGCTATTAATTCTGTTGTTGGTTTCAAACTTTTTTTTAATTATTATGTTGGAAGGAATTTAACAGTCCTTGTAGCAATTTGCATTTTACCAAATAAAAAAGAAGAAACAAAATGTAACTTTTTAATGAGATTAGAAATATTATGACTAAAACAATTCCAAATAAAAGAATTGGAAAAGGTACTTCTGCCCTGAACACAAACCATGCCTATTGGTTTATAATTTTAAAAAGTCATTCAATTGAAATCTGAACAGGAGTTCATATGTGTTACCTGTCTTCCCAAACGCAAGACCCATGTTTTGAGCCAAAACTCTAAAACCAAACAAAAAAATGAGAGTAAAATGTGAAGACAAAATGTCACCCTCACTTATGTAAACCTATAATTACAACATGGAACTTTTGACTGTCTGGCACTTTGATTTTGGATGAAGATGGAGAACAGCTAACTCTTTTCTCACCAAAGAAGATGAATGCAAACTGAGTGGCCCATTGAGGGTGGGTACCCACCTCCTTTCTTCCTGGCCATCTTAAATATCAGGGAGACTCCCTGTTCTTTCCAAGATGATTTGTGAAGGTGGGCTGGGATGGTTGATGTCTCTATTCCATGTACTTTCCCTAAGGGTACCCCCTTTCATGCTTGTCTCTGGCTGTAGCTCCAGTGACTATACATGCATATGAATTTAATGGTAGTAAAGTAAGGCCCCACTACTGAATCTTAACTTTTCATCCAGAAGCTCCTGATGAGCTGCCATTGTACTGCCAGACAGAATTGAAGAACTTCTTGGATATCATCTGGAAGTATATTTTAGAACTTTGTTTAAAAAAAATTCCTTCTTATATGTGCAAAGACTTAGCAAATCATTAGGACCATATGCTGGAAACAAACAAAAAACACACCACCAGCAACAAAAAGGAATCTGTAGGTTTTCATTTCTAAATCATTTGCAAGCTACATCTAAGAATCAATATTTTCCTCACCCAGCCTGCCCATCTTAAAATAGAGGCCTTAATTATCTTTCATGGGAAAAAAAATGGAAATGATCCTTTGAGAACCTCCTCTCCTTTATCTTTTTTTTTCTTTTTTGGAGAGGGGAAGGTAGGGCAATTGGGGTTAAGTGACTTGCCCAAGGTCAAAAAACTAATTTTTTTGTGTTGTGTCTGAGGCTGGATTTGAGCTCAGGTCCTCCTGACTCCAGGGCCAGTGCTCTATTCACTGTGCCACCTAGCTGCCCCCCTCCTCTACTTTATATTTCTGCCCTATAAATCACCTCAAAATCATCTACAATCCTCTTCTCCTTTTCTCAAAGGATAGAATCATAGACTTTGAATTGAGAGGAATCTCAGGCACCATGTAGGCCAATCCCTGAATTTTACAAATTAGGACATAGACCCAAGGAGGGTAAGTGACCCAAGGTCATACAGTGAGTAAGCATCAGAGGCAGAATTTGAATCTGGGTGCACTGACTCCACAGACAATGTTCCTTACACTGGACCATACAGATTATACCAGGCCATCTACATTTACCCTTGATTTTATCTCCCTTTTGTTGTTCCACGATTTTGCCTCTTCAAATCTAATTTTCAGCTGCTCTTTATCCACTGGTTGCTTCCCTGCCTTCTAAAACAAAAACAAAAGCCTTCACTTGATATTACCACTTTCTCAAGTGAATATCCTATATGTCTCCTCCCTTCCAGAGCCAAACTCATAAAAAAGTTGTTTACAGTCATTTCCTTAAATTTATGTCTCAACCTCTTCTCAGTCACTTGCTGCTTGGTTCCTTCCCCACCACTCAACTGAAACTGTCTTCTACTACATCCTTAACAATCTCTGTATTGTCCAGTCTTTTAAAATCTTCTGCCCTTTTCTCAGGACTCATCCTCTCTAAAACACTAGACACTGTGGACAAACCCCTTCTCCTGATTATTCTGTCTTTCTTATATTTTCCTGACACATACCTACCTAGGGGCAACTGGATGGCACAGTGGATGGAGTACTGGGTCTGGAGACAGAAAGACCTGAGTTCAAATCCAGGCTCAGACATTTGCTGGCTATGTGACCCTGGGCAAGTCACTTCACCTTTTTGCCTCAGTTTCTTCTACAAACTGGGGACAAGAATAGCATCTACCATGGGGCAGCTAGGTGGTACACCGGCTCTAGAATCAGATGGGCCTGAGTTCAAATCCAGCCTCAGACACTTGACACACTTACTGGCTGTGTGACCTTGGGCAAGTCACTTAACCCCAAACTCTATTCAATTGCCTTGCCTTCCACCTCCAAAAAAAAAAAAGACTAGCATCTACCTCCCAAGGCTGTTTTGAAGATCAAATGAGATAAGATTGGTAAAGTGTTTAGCATAGGGCCTGAGTAGGCACTTAAGAAATGTTTGTTAAACTAGCCATGTGACCTTGGGCAAGTCACTTAACCCCAGTTGCCCTCCAAAAAAGCAAAATAAAGAAATGAGAGAGAGAGAGAGAGAGAGAGAAAGGAAAGAAAGAAAGAAAGAAAGAAAGAAAGAAAGAAAGAAAGAAAGAA
>NW_027185887.1:6490586-6505690 GCF_028583685.1 Petaurus breviceps papuanus
AAAGAAAGAAAGAAAGAAAGAAAGAAAGAAAGAAAGAAAGAAAGAAAAGATGTTTGTTTTTCTTCTCCAACCTGTCCTCCATGCAGTGGCCAAAATAACACTCCAAGAACAGAGGTCTGACCACATCATTTCCCCACTCAAGAATCTTCATTGATTCTCCATTGTCTTCAGTATGAAATGCAAAGTCCTGTTTGTATTTAAAGCCTTTTCAAGTTTGTCTCCAAACCTCTTTTCCAGGCTAATTACACATTACTCCACCTCACACACTCTACCCTCCAGCTGAACTCTCCTTTGAATCATTCTCTATATGTGGCATTCTGGCCTTTATCTCTACACAATCTGACCTCTCCCTCCTCATCTTTGCCTCTGGGAAACTACAGCTCCCTTTTCTGCTCATCTCAAGGGGCATCTCTTTCCAGGGTGGCTAAGTGATGCAGTGAATAGAGCACTGGCCCTGAATTCAGGAGGCCCTAAGTTCAAATCTGGTCCCAGATACTCAATACTTAACTAGCAATGAGACCTTGAGCAAGTCACTTAACTCCAATTCTTCTGCAACAACAAAAAAAAACTCTTTCCTCAGTTCCCCAGCTGTTAGATCCTACTACCCCCTGCCCTCCCCAAATTGAGCTTTTGTTCTGTTTATTTGCTTGTTTGCCTTTTGGAGGGGAGAAGGTAGGGCAATTGGGGTTAAGTGACTTGCCCAAGGTCACACGGCTACTTTTTTTGTGTTAAGTGTCTGAGGCTGGATTTGAACTCAGGTCCTCCTGACTCCAGGGCCAGTACTTTCTTCACTGCACCACCTAGCCACTCCTAAGCTTTTATTCTGAATATAATATGTTTAAACTTAGTACTGAATATAACACATCTGCCCAGTAGAATCAAGCAACCAACATTTATTAAGCACCTACTCCATACTGGGAGCAGTGCTAGGAATACTAAAGCAAATCTGAACAGAAAGATCCCCTAAGGGAGGGACGACTATCTCAACTTTGTACCGATATTCTCAGTTTCTAGCATGCACCTGATACATAGTTGGGACTTAACTAAATTTTTAATAAAGACTGAAAAGTTAAAATGTCAGGGAAACAAGCACTCTCAATAAAAACTGATCATGAAATGAGGAAGAGCATGAACCACTGTCTGGTCACTACCTCAAGCCAAGTCCCTGCCGCCAATGCAACGCAGAAAACTGAGTCGATTATCTAAATTACTGAGTTTACTCACTATTGAGGGAGAGAGAGAAACAGAGACAGAGGGAGAGAAAGAGACAGAGAGAGTTAAGACTAAAGCCAAGAACAGAAGTGATTGGTATAAAATGATGGCCTTCTCTGATCATTAATATTGGGTCTGGCATAGAAGATAGTGCTGTATGCTCACCAAATATGATTGCCACTGTAATGGCTGAGATGGAGCTTATGGTCCAAGTCAAGGAGTCATTTTGTATATCAATTATGAACTCTTCCAGTTGCTCCTGGATGATATAATAATAATTGCATCAAGCCCTACAACATCAAGCAAAGTCTCCTCAGTGAGATCCATAACCATTCAAAAGGAATCAAGTGGATGAAGAATGTCTCAGACTAGAATATGCTATCAGACATTGTGGTACAGTAGAAAGAGCATGAACTTTGAAGTCAAGGAACCTGGGTCCACATCCTCACTGATTCCTTGCCTGTCATTGTTACAGAAATGATTTCTTTATACGTGGGATGAGGTGTTTATACTCCATGTTTCTGGTTGCATTGAGTTGGAGAGAACCCAAATATGATTCTGAGGATGCCTCTTTGGCAGACTACATCTTCCCAGAAACTTTATCATAATAAATCAAGGAAATATTTATTAAGTGCTACTACATACCAGGCCCTTTGTTAAGCACTGTGGTTACAAAGAAAGGAAAAAGGCAGTCTTTCTCTTCAAGGAATTTACATTCTAATGGAAAAAACAACATGAATGTAAATAGGTAAACACAAGGTGTAGAGAGAGTAGAGAGAAACCTTTGAGGTGAAGGTGTTAGCAACAAAGGAATGAAGAAAATGACCTGCAGAATTTGACTGAGCCTAGAAAGAAGCCAAGGATTCTAAGACATAGAAGAGGAAGAAGAGAATTCCCGAAATGGGGGACAGCCAGTGCAAAGGCATGAACAAAGGAGATGGAGAGTGATGAGCCACTCAGAAAGAATTGCAATTAGGCCAACATGGCCAAATTGTAGAGTTTATGTAGGGGAGGAAAGCAAAAAAGACTAGAATGGAAGGGGGTCAGGTTGTGAAGAGCTTTAAGTGCCAACAGAGGACATTATATTTGATCTGGAGACTACGGGGTGCCACTAGAGTTTATTGAGTAAGCCCAGACCTGCACTCTAGGAAAAACACTTTGACAGCTAAGTGGAGGATAGATTCAAGTGCGGAGAAACTTGAAGAGTGAAGAACAATTTGAGTTTCAATACTCTAGGGAAGAGGTGATGAAGACCTGAATAAGGGTGGTGGCTGTGTGAAATGTGAGCGAAGAACATATACATAGATGCTGTGCAGATAAAAATGATGATATTTGGCAATTGATTGGATTTATGGGGTGAGAGGGAATCAGGAGTTGAAGGTGAAACCAGGATAGCATCTGGGAGCTAAAAAGACTTCTGTTTTTTTTTATGAAACCAAGATATTCTCCAGGAAAGTTCCAAGAAACTAAAAAGAAAGCTCAATAACATTTCTGTTTATGATGGTGAGGAGGTGGTGGAGGATTCATTCCACTTAAATAAATATTTATTTGATGCCTAATTTCTAGTGCATAGTACATATGTGAAGCACCAGGGAAACAAATTGATCAAGTAGCAATTAAAGTAAAACAATAAGTTAGTGTTTTAACACCATCAGACTATGATTTTTTTTTCTTGTCACTTGGTTTCTTTCCTCTCTATCCATATGATTATGAAAAAAATATTTTTAAAAGGCTGGCAAGAGGTGTTGAGATAAACAGATGATAAATAAGGCTACAAACCTAATTTTAAGCTCTTATTAGATAGAACTTCAAATTTGCAGATGATAAAGTATAGATTAGGAAGCAAAATCTCTCTGTTAGAAAGCATCATGGGTAGTAGTACAGTCAATCCATACTGTCCAAACAACCTACCAATGGTAGACTCAGTAGCATATTTGTGACTATATCATATGAAACAGACTTTTGAAATGTAACATGAGGGAAACAAAAAAAGGATGTAAAAAGTAATGTGAGTACATTAAATATCACAGGATTACCATGGATGTTTTTCTTTCTTGCTGTCAGTGAGTGAAAGTAACTCACTCTCATGAAATATATGCACATATAGGCCTTGCTAGCACCAGGAAAAGTCTCAAGTACACTTGCTGGAGAACAGAGCACCAGTTTATTACAGAAACACTGCCAGCCTATTAAATATTTTAGTGTTCTTCACACAGCTATAACATGCCTTATTTACTGATTTACAGTGAAGGAAAAAAAAGCTTTGTCTAAATTACCCAGATGTAAACATAGAAGTTAATATGTTAGACATAGATTGACCATCCCCCTGCATTTATTGCAGTAGACAGTACAGTATATCTAGCCAAGATAGAAATCACATAAGCACGTAAATTTGTTCAAATTATGGCATAAACTACAAGACATTTTATTGTCAGCCTTTATAAGGCATCCATGAACATTATTAAACACCCCAAGTCCAATGATATCATTGTCTCTATGGTTGCTAATGTACTTCAAAGAGGAAAAGCAGAAGGGAGAAACTGAGTAATAGGGTCATCTGAAACAAGCAGCCATAAAAATAAAATTAAAACTTTACAACACCCATGCAACACATCTTTCCTATACAGTTCCCATAACTTCCTCCATATAAGTATCACAGAGCATGTTACTAGCACTTTGCAAAAGGCAGAGGTTTCTCATTCATGTGGGTTTCATTGAACAGTTCAGTGGTTTTGGCTCATACAGTTTCATGTCCATTGACTTTCTTTATGAGTTCCAGTTTGATCCACAACCATATGGCAGACCAATGTTGAAAACTCTAGTGGGAAGTTTGGTTCAGCTTTACTGAATTGCCTTTGGGTTCATGAGGTTTCATGGGTTCAAATAAAAGTGGAATTGGGGACAGTGGAGGATCTTTGAATAGTGCCTTTGTGTCTGGGTGAGTAGAAAAGTGAGGGGAGAGATTCCATCCATGTCAACCTGAGCCAAGTTCTTCTCATCTGTAACACTATGAAATTATTCTTAGAATTTTTATCAAGCATAAATAGCAACATACTTTTTAACTAAAAAAAAAAAATGACAAAATTAGGAAATCGTATTTTGAGGGTTTTCATTATAATTAGATGGCACAGAGCCCTTCACCTCCACCACCACTTTTTTTTTAACTTGGATATTTTTTTTTACCAATGTCATTTACATTTCCTAAAAAGGGCAACTAGACTATAATGAGACTGATTCCACAAATCACATGCCCACATCAGTCTCATTGCTTTCAAGTTGCACCTTTGTATGTTGTTTCCTCTTCAAAGCCTGAAATTATTATATTTTTAGGAGACTTCATTTGGGTAGCCCTGGTTTAGGAAATTACAGGTGAAAAAAGTGTGAGAGAAATAAGTGCTTTGATGTCAAATCTTTTTTTTTTTAAAGCAATCAGGGTTAAGTAACTTGCTCAAGGTTACACGGCCAGTTATTTCTGGGTGTGGTGCTAAGTATCTGAGCCTGGATTTGATCCCCAGGTGATCACGACACTAGAGCTGGTGCTTTTACTCGCTGTGCTACCTGGCGGCCCCAATGTCAAATCTTTAGCACCAAACCCTACAGCTGGAAGAGAAAATATTCAGTCAGAACTCTGGAAGGGTATTGAGGAAGAGAAAAACAAAAGGCTAGCAACTTCGGAACAAGATAGAACTTCACCCAAGGGTGTCCCTGGATCATTATAGCATGTTAACACTCAAATAAAAGAAGAATCTGTGATTTCTACAATGAGGGGAAGTGCCTCACCACTACCACAGAAGATTGCATACCACACATGCATAACATAGGAGTCAATTCAATTGAATTCAATAGACCTACTAAGTTCCATGTTCTTTATTGGGGATATAACAGACAAAAATTAAACAACCACTGACTTAAGGAACTTAACATCCTACCCGTTAAATCCTAGGAAGTCTCCTGAAGCAAAAAGAGGTCATTACTTGCCTAGATACACAGCACCAGTGTGGGCAATGAACTTTTAACCCATCTTCTTTATTATAAAGCTAGCAGTCTGTCCCCTGTGCCACACTGCCTCTCATGGTAATTTAAATGAGCTCACAAGTCTCAAACTAGAAAGTGCAAGCATTATGCCTGGGCATGAGAGATGCCTAGGATAAAGAAGTTTAATCAACACCTTGAAAAAGCAAACATTTAGGAAGTTCCTACAGAATACAAGGCATTGTATCAGGTGCAAGGGAGATATTAAGGGAAATAAGATATGGTCCTTATGCTCAAAGAGATTCAAGTAGAGTATGACCGATAATAAATGGATGCATAAATGCTATGTGAATTCGAATATGGCAAGTACATAGAGGAAGTACATAAAGGGAGGCAGCATTGTACAGTCAAAAGGTCACTGCCTTTGAAGTCATATAGCCTGACTTCAAATTCTATCTCTAACATTTATCATATGTGAGTTACTTGGGACAAGAACTAATTTTGAAATAGTTTCATTTTGTCCTGGCAATGGCCACTTGTGTGTATTGACATTTAACTGACTCTTGAATACATAATCTTCACAAGATGGCACTAGATTAAGCTGATTCCGACACCTTTAGTTAATATGCTGTCCTCAGTGCTGGACTTCTCATAATAGCATGTGTTTCATTGCTCTTTAGTTGTGCTTTTAATTCTCTGGTTTTTAAAAAATGGCTATTTCTCCAAGGAAACATAAAAGTCATAGTTTTGAAGAGCACACTTCAATAACTGTTAGAGATATTGCAGACGTGGCCAGTAGAGGGAAGCAAGCATTTCAGAAATCATTCAAGTCCACAGTGAAATAAACCACAAAGCATAAAGGAATGTTTAGTTAAAAACAAAACCAATGCTAAGAACAAACAAACTATTGATGAAAACCACCTAATCAATCCTCAAAAAAAAATAATAACAAAAGGCATTCATAGGGACCTAGACACTGCAGGGATTGCTATTTATTCCTCTGAAGCAACTCATAGGTTTCTTGAAGTTGAAAGGACAGTGAGGCAAGACATTTTTTAAAAAATAATTGTTAACCACAACTATGAAGAAAAATCATTTCTCACAAGCAAGACAGTATAAAAACTTGAGTACTAGAGATTGGAAAAAAAATTTTTTTTTACTGAAAATGAGATGGTGAAACTGGGATGGAGGGGTGGAAGCAAGTAAATAATCAAAGAGGTTACCCCCATCCACATGATAGGGAATGAAGATGCCTCTCACCCACTGAAGAAGTAATCTTGTACATTTGTGATTATACCTTCTCAAATAAATATTTCTGTGTAAAAGCTCATCTGACCATAAGTGGCTAAATGGAACTGGGGCACAGGACTTCCCAACTAAGGGAACATCATTTGGTGGTGATTAGAGTTATTGACAGAGAACTTAGACCTTACCCCACCCTCAATTGCCCTTAAGGGTACAAAAGAGCCATGGAGGGAAGAGTGAAATGTAAACTAACTGATCTTCAGGCAGTGGGGAGACTAAGGTAGTTTGGGTAAAAAAAAAAAGTTGGACTTGGTAAAAAAAAAACCAACACTTTTTTTTTTTACTTCCAGTAAACCTGAAAGTCTTGTCCCATTGAGGAAATGATGAATTCAGGTAAATATATTTCTATACTGAGAAGCAAAATATTTCCAGGATTGCAGAAATTTCAAAATGGATAAGGAATTTTGTAACATGACATTGTATTATGAGATACATCATGAAAAGTTAAGAAATGTATCTGAGATGCTTTAATAATGACAACTATTGAAAACTGCAACACTTAAATTTAAATGTATACATACACCAGAGCCCTGCTATAATAGTTTCCTTATATTCTATCTTATATAGGAACCAGATTTCTAAAGAGATAACTTTGGCATGTTGGTAATTAAATCATCTTCAAGAGAATCAAAGACTGACCTGATTTAAATGGAATTTCATGACACAATGAACATTATTATAATAGTATGTATATTACTACATTAGTAATTAGTACAAAACAGTATTAACATTTCAGGTCATTCTATATTTTACAATGATGAAACTCATCTTCTTTCCAAGAAGAGAAAGACTCTGAGCCTCATTTGTAAAATGGGATAAGTAGCCATAGTGTTTAACTAACTTAGCTGTTACAGGTCCTGGTTCCAGCCCAGCCCTCATTGCCATCATCTGGAAACATGACTCCTGTAGAGAAGGGACCAGTCATCCTCACCAATTTATGCATACAGGACCAACAAGACAACCTAGCTGAATCAGCTAGGTACCCTCAGAAGGAGACAGAGGGCAGCATGTGCTAACTAAATCAAACCACCACCAATACCTTGACCACCATCTCCCCTTGGGCCAAGACGGAAATAGTCCAGGATCTTGAAGCTAAGAACCTTGGGAATAACTAATGCTCCCAGCTCAGTGGCCACAGTCATTACCCTTGGAAGTCACACCTATCAAGATGAAACCTGACAACTGCTACTACAGATGTTAACAGTCATATCTACTGAAGACCCTGAAAATGAGTCCTTGTCTCTGTCAAATGATTCAATACTCATTTTATCAATGCAAATTATATTAAAGAACAGCCATTGTTGTTGTTGCTGTAACTAAGGACGACAGGACCTTTCCATGTGACTCAAAGTTAAAACCTTGTTTATATATTGACACCCCCCCCCACCCCATCAGAATGGAAGCTTCTTAGAGAGCAGAGACTATTTTAATTTTCTATTTATATCCACAGCACTTAGCACAGTGCTTGGCACATACTAAATTTTTGTTTATTCATTTGATTTTTGTGAGAATCAGATGAGATAATATAGGTGAAGTACATAAATATCATTTATTATTATATCTTCACCCTAGTAAAATTCATTGACTCATTGTACCTGGTAAGCCCTTAATAAGTGAGTTTAATCAAATTGATTCATATGAATATTTTCAAATGAATTATTATGTAAATAAATTCAAAGGGTACATCTAAATATGAATTCCAACAGATACTGTACATACTTCATATTCAGACTCTTCAACTTGTCCAAAAAGGTAATTTTCTCACAAGCACATCTCTTAAATGACCTTTTTGCATTGCCCTATAATGCTGACCTTCTGACCAGGTGGATACTGATGCTAATGAGCTCAAACTCAGAGCATCCCTTGGAGGGAGCTGGAGTGATGAAACCTGTTGTCTTCCATATCTGCACATTGTCCACTGATCCTTCTGACTAACCTTTTTCTCCAGGGGCATTAAATGCAAGAATGAACTCAGAGTGTTAATTATGATTGATTTACTAGACTTTTAGATGACTGTTTATATCATCCCTTTCTACCAGCATGTCCTCAATGACCTTTCTGAGACCATTGCACAAACAGCCCACATGACTCATACAAAACAAAAAAAAAAGAATAAAATCTTATTTGAATAGTTGCCCCAGGTGCCAAAATTGCATAAAACCAAATCTTTGCACTTTAATAAAAAATGTTTTAAACCAAGTCTTAATTAACTTCCTAGAAGATCAGTACATAACCATATACATTTACAAATGAGAATTACGGAAGACTGATGTGTGAAATCTCCAAGACAGTAGAGAAAATGATAAAGTGTTCAGATGGCCCTTTGGATATCTTTAATCTATCAGTATAAGTGAAAGTACTAGAAGCAATAATCAATGTCCCATTGCTAAAATAGGAGAGAGAGGAGAAAAGAGAGAGAAAAAGAGAGGAAGGGAGAGAGAAGGGGGAGGGAGGGAGACAAAAAGGGAGAAAGACAAGAAGAAGAGAGAGAAAGTGAGAGAGAGAGGAGAGAGAGAAAGAGATAGAGACAGAGAGAGAGAGAGAGAGAGAGAGAGAGAGAGAGAGAGAGAGAGAGAGAGAGAGAGAGAGAGAGAGAAAGAGAGAGAGAGTTTTTAACACAAGGAAGATAGTTGGTACATTTTATTGAGATTGTTCCTAATGTTTAAGCATGATGATTCTATTTTGTGCTCTTTTAATTAAATTCAGACATGCTTAGCAAAGCAGCATTCAAGTTTTGACTGCATTGATTATACAATATGATATACAAATATTTGCATTTGTTTTTAGCATCATGCTAATTTATGTATTATATTGCACAGCTTATTTGAACCTTAACAGTTAAACAAAGTGTCATTACATAGCAAAGAATACTGCTCTAAGCTTAGCTGCTATAGTTTTTTTTTCTGTGCCATAGCTTAGGAAAGGAATATGATTCCATCCAAATATTTTATTTATAGTTCTCTCTATGCAATATTTTTCTCTTTATGTCTATGAACATGCAAATTAGGGAGGGTACAACTGTAAGATAATCTAGTGTAAATGCAACACATTTCTCAAGAACTTGTGACAAAGGTTGCTTGTCAAACCTAATTAAATAAATAAATCCATCATAGTGTGATCTTAAAAAAGAGTAATTTTTCCCCCTAATCCAAATGATAGTAGTGATAGAGAACTATGTGGACAAAGAATGCATAGTTAGTCCCTCAATATTCATTGTGAATAGGTATCAGAGATACCAGTAAGGTAAGAACAGAATTGAGTAGTAGGAGAAAGGGAGGATTTATGACATTTGGAATGATACAGTGTCATTTTCAGTGATTTTAAATTATTCCCAACCATAAAACCACAAATTTTAAAAGTCAATGCTCTTACAGTGAAGCTATATGGCTATATATCATGAAAATATTTTTCTTATTATATGCTCAGCACCTAGCATGATGCCTGACACATAGTTGGCAGTACTAAAAGTTTGCTGAATGAATGACCTCCACTATCTCAGAATTAAAACTGAACACAACTTAAAGGCCATGAAAAAAAAAATTTGCAGCAGGTTAAGTAGGCTATAGCATCTGATTTAATGATATAATATATCATTAAATGACAATGTATGCAATAGTATACAATGATTCAAATGTAAGAAGTGGCATTGAAGCATTATTCATGACATGCTTAACCAGACAAGGAGTTTGTGTGGTTATGGGAGGTAGAGTGGAAAGACTTCTGGACTTTTATTTGAGTCCTGACTCTCACAACACTAGCTAGGGGTGAACTATTTAAATTTTTCTAGCCTTAGTTTTCACACCTGTAAAATGGGGATAATAACACTTGTAGCAGATACTTCAGAAGAGAGAATTCCTATAAATGAAAATAAATGAGGATTTTTTTCCCTAATGCCTTGAGGGGATAGGTAGGGAAAGCAGTTGCTGTTTTGGGGACAACCTCATGCAGGGGCTCTCCTTAGTCTAAATAAACATGTTCAGTTGTTTTTCCGTTTTATCTGACTCTATGTAACCCAACTTGGGGATTTTTTTTTTCAAAAATACTGGAGTGTTTTGCCATTTCTTTCTCCATCTCAGTTTACAAATGAAAAACTGAGGCAAACAGGGTTAAGTGACTTGCCCAGGGTCACAGAACTAATAAATGTCTGAGGCCAGATTTGAACTAAGAAAGATGAGTCTTCTTGACTTTAGGCCCAGTATTCTATCCACTGGATCACATAGCTGCCCCCAAAATAAACATGATTCCCATTGAATACACATTAGATTGAGAAAGATGATCCTTCTGAGACTCAGTATCACCATAACAGGACATTTCTTCCTTCTTAGTAAGAGTGAGGTTGATTTGGCTTAGCTACTCAGAACTGGTCTTGCAGAAACTCAGGAAGCTGACCTATCTTTGAGCACACCCAGTGATACAGGACCCACTTAATATTCTTGCTTGCTCAGAATCCTTCAGGACCCTTTCTGTTGGGACTTAAGTGGTGGGACACAGACAGCTCCTGGTCCTCAAAGAAGGAGGAAATTCTATGTCATAGAGAGCTTCACCCTTCCACCTTGGGTCACTCTCAGTTTTGTTGATAGGAATAAACATATGTACAACAAAAGCACATGTGGGCACAGACATACCTAATTTGCTTGATTCCTACTCTGTCAATTTCACAGCATCTCATTAGAAAGTTCTGATGTCTAACATTGGGAACCCAAAAAAAGGAGTAAATGGACTGGTGACCTGCCTTACCCTATCCTCTATCCAACCATTCAGTTCCAGACTGAATTCATTGCTGGGAGGAGCCTACCTCTAAATAGGGGAAGTGGGCTCCTTCATACTAATTGGCCAGGGAAGATTTTAATCAATATAAAGGTTTTAACTTGTGTCCAGGACTCCATTAAGGGGAAAAGAAATGAAATACCAAATGCACAATATGAAACTGCTATCTGGCAACTTTGAAAAATTGCCCCTACCCTCTGTTCCACTACTCTTCCCTTCCTGTTCCTATACTCACTCCCTAGTCTCTACTGAAGCTCTAAGAGCAGAAGTATGGTCACTACCTTGTTCCCTTTTCTCTCTTCTGCTTATAGGGAAAGAGAAAGATGAAGACTGAGAGATGCAAAGAGAAGACAGAGACCAGGCATCATCATCCAAGCTTTCTTCACATTAGGTTGTAGATGTAGTTCCTTTCAAAGCAATTTTACAACAGAGAAAATCATTTGATAAAGTCAATAGTTTATTTTGTTTTGTTTTGTTTCTGAAGAGGGAGGGAAATATCCAACAACCACAGTTTTGCTTGGAGGAGCAGTCTCATCTTTCTTCCCCTCCCTTCTTCCTCTTTCAGTTATCTCCAGTTACTTTCTCCAACAGGACAGGAATCATCCTGAGGCAGCAACAGCACTGTGAGCAAGGTCTATCCAAAATTTTGGCAAACTGAGCCAAGAGCAAAGTACTAAAACTGGAATTTGTTGGTGGATTCAGGTGAGTCTCTTTCAGATATGAGTGAATCATTTTTATTGAATTTGGAATCAGAGAGATTTGAGCTTGAATCCTGCCTAAGACTTACAAGGTGGCTGAACCAAGGAAAGTTATTCAAAAATCCTCAGTCTGCTTCCTCCAATTTCTAATTAAACCAGTTCAAACTAGATTAGGCAAGTTTAAACCATTTCAGACTGGCTCAGATCTGTTTAAACCAGTTCAAACCTGTTAAAAACCTCTTCTTGACAGTTTAAACTGGTTCAGATCACTGGTTCAGATCAATCTAAGCCAATTAAAACCAATTCAATCCAGTTCAGATCAATTTAAAAAAACTATCTTAAAATCAGTTCAAACCAGGTCAGACCAGTTTAAACCAGTTCAAACCAGGTTAGACCTATTCAAACTGGTTCAGACTAGTCAAAACTAGTATCATTACTGGTTTAGCCAAAGATGATACATAGGGCAAATGTTTCACTGAGATCTATAAAATATTAAGAGACTTAGAGAAAGGCTTCCATCACTTGGATTAGATGATCTATAGAATATTTCTGAATGACCACTGTCCAAAATTGCACAAGATGAGAAGGTCCAGATGGACAATACACACATTTGCTGCCCTCACTCTTACTCCCAACCTTACCCTTTCTACCATCCCCCCTTCTCAGCCCTCCACACTCCCATAAACATTTTTCCTTCAAGTCAAGCAGTTGTTTTTTACTTAATTTGAATCAAGCAATTCCACAGTAATGATAACTCATACCACAAAACTAATACTTACTAATATTCAACTTGTTTTTGGCATTTTCCTGTGTCAGGTGGTACCCTTCAAATACTTCCACCTCTCGATCCCCCAAAATTTTCTGAATGACCAAATGATAAGTGGTTTGCCTTCCTTCTTTCCTTAGGGATGAATGAATTCCCCATGTATCACCACAAAGATATGGAAAATGATATAAGTGCAGGAAAATTAAATAATAGACCCCACTTACATAAAGGAGATGCAGCTGAAGTGAAGAATAAGACCTATTTGTAGCATCTTCAAATGACCATTGTGTATTAGATTCCATGGAAAAAAAATTGGTAGATTCACAAGAGACAGTATGGAAAATGAACACAAAATATCCAGGGCTTGAATAATTTAACTGTTTTATTATTCTAAACATGACAGTTCAGTACATACTTCCTCACAACTTCTCCCTGTAACCATAAAAATAGACTAAGTTTGAAATTTTCTGCATTTTCCCTAATTGAAATATGGCTATATAACGAAGTAAACTGGGCATTTCATAGATTAGTTACTCACTGACTAAGTGAGGAATTGTGTGACCACATTGATTGTTTCATTTAAGTAGTAATAATAGCAACAACAGAAGCAATAAATATTGTTTTCTTTAAGGATAATAATAATATCTAGCATTTATATAACACTTTACAAATATTATCTCATTTTATTATCATAACAGTCCTGCAAGGTAGGTGCTATTATTATCTATATTTTGCAAAGGAGGAAAGTATAACAAGATTAAGTGACTTTCCCAGGGTCATAGAGCTAGGAAGTATCTGAGGCTGGATTTGAACTCAGTTTTCCTTACTCCTGGTCCAGTTCAGTCCCCTGTGCCAAGGTGAGAAACATACACCTAAGAGCATGTATTTTTAGAAAAAAAAATACGGAAGTGATCTAACAAAAATACATAATGTAGATTCGTTTCATATTTGACTAGCAACTCACATATATTTTAGAAGTTACCTGGTGTGGTGTCAAGAACACCAGAATAGGAGTTAAAGGACCTGTCCCAAACCTGTCACTCACTAGCACTGAGGAGCATTGTAACTTCATCACAAACCACATAACCCTTCTCAAATTACTTCACCTGCCTCTGCTGAGGTTCTATAGGATGCTTAATCATGTAGAAATAATTCAGTGAGCCAGATTCTCCCATTGCTATGCTCTTTTCTGGATGCAAATTAAGTCCTTCATTGTGTCTTAGGTCACCAGGCTGTTAGGCAGTATATTGAAACTGTAACTTACTGAATGGCTTCCAAAGAGGGCTAGTTTCCAATCTGGGAATGGTGTAAGCTCTGGGAGATTCTGCAAGAAATTCTAAAGAGGCAGCCAATCAAACTGTACTTTTCACATGCAAATCTACAATGGTTTGCAAAATTACCCTCTTCACTCATTTATACCTGCATGGAAGAATAGGTCTCACCTTGTGATCTTCTCATCTAAGCAAGACTGGCACCTCCCTGGACAGAGATTCCACTAGGTGACACATTCAATATCTAGTGCTCTGAACACATATTCAAAGTCCCACCACAGGGATAGGTTCTGGGTTAACAGACCATAGGAATGAATGCCAGGTGTGTCAGACTAGGACAAGAGAAAAAAAAAGCTTCAACAAGTATATTGCCTCTATAGAATAAAATCAGGAAATGTACTAATTAAAAGAACATTTAATTGGTTAATGAGTTTTTCCAAGATAGGCAGAAAGATAAGCAAAGAAAGAAATGTCCAGTTAAACTGGGTTGTACATTTAAAAAACTGAAGCAAGATTGTATTTGCTGTTTTTAGTGAATGGCTTGCATTGAGATATATCACTTCAGTATCTAACAATTTAATTCATTTACAGCAATGTGTAAATTCCACCAAATGAGCTGTATTGAGACAAGTTATTTTTTTCTATACTCTTTGTTTGGCCTTAATAGGCAAGCTACCTCTTGCATTACTAAGTAGATTGGACTCCAGTCTTATTCTCAAGGGAGAGCAAAAAGTTGCATTCAGTGATAGGGAAATTCTCAGCTTTCTGCTTCATTTGCTGCCCTCACTCTTACTCCCAACCTTACCCTTTCTACCATCCCCCCTTCTCAGCTCTCCACACTCCCATAAACATTTTTCCTTCAAGTCAAGCAGTTGTTTTTTACTTAATTTGAATCAAGCAATTCCACAGTAATGATAACTCATACCACAAAACTAATACTTACTAATATTCAACTTGTTTTTGGCATTTTCCTGTGTCAGGTGGTACCCTTCAAATACTTCCACCTCTCGATCCCCCAAAATTTTCTGAATGACCAAATGATAAGTGGTTTGCCTTCCTTCTTTCTTTAGGGATGAATGAATTCCCCATGTATCACCACAAAGATATGGAAAA
>NW_027185887.1:6505700-6583390 GCF_028583685.1 Petaurus breviceps papuanus
GGCTTGAATAATTTAACTGTTTTATTATTCTAAACATGACAGTTCAATACATACTTCCTCACAACTTCTCCCTGTAACCATAAAAAATAGATTAAGTTTGAAATTTTCTGCATTTTCCCTAATTGAAATATGGCTATATAACGAAGTAAACTGGGCATTTCATAGATTAGTTACTCACTGACTAAATTCTTATAAAAATTATTGTGATCAGAAATATAATCCAGAGTCATAAAAACTGAAATCTTTTTCCTAAAGAAGTCAGCAAGAAAATGGGAAAGATTTTGATTTAAAATGGCTTGAAACAATGAATTTAGCTGATCTTTTTTTCCCTACTTATTTATTCATTTAGTTTGAGTAAATTTATGAAGCTAAAGAAAGGAATCTTAAAGTTTTTCTCTCAGGAGCAAAGACAGACAAGCAACTTTTAAGAAATAGAAACTTTTAGTTGGTGTGTGTGTGTGTGTTAACTCTACTAATCTAATTTGCATTAGAGCTCCTCTTTGTTCAATCTGGGGAGGGGGTTATTTATTTAAACATCTCTTTAATACCCTTACTTCATAATAGAAGATTTACAGGTATGAAACCAACCAAACTGGTGGCAGCTCCTTACTAGTTTAATGCAAATGGGGAAGTGAATGCTCGTGGGAACAATGCAGAAATGCTTCCACATGACTTCCTCCAGATGAATTGCTGATAGAGTGTCCCACTGTTATAGGGTGTATTACTGACAGCGGGAAAAGTTAACCCTGCCCCCCTACCCCTTCTGAATAAAGTTATTAAAGCAGATCAAACTAATTAACAGTAGCTTAGCTCTATTGATTGTACTGATCCCTTCTTTGGAGGTGTTGAAGAATGTCTTTCCTGTGCCACAAAAAGTCTATTTTGGAAGAGGTTGATAGGCATCATGGATGGTTTTGGCCTCTTGGGGGAATTTCCATTCTTTGTGCTTTGCTTTAACTAGGAGATGGATGTATAACAAAGAAAGATGGAAATTCTATGGGTACTACTCTCTCTCCTAATAGCTAGCATTTATATGGTACCTGAAGGTTTGCAAAGCATTTTTCTAAGTAGTATTTCATTTGGCCTTCATAACTACCCTAGTAAGGTAGATGCTATTATTCAGTTTATAGAGGAGAAAACGGGGGGCAAACAGAGATTAAGTGACTTTCCCAGGGTCACACAGCTCATATATATGCCTGAAGCGAAATTTGAACTTAGGTCTTCCTGACTCCAAGTCAAGCTATCTATCCAGTGTGCCACCTAGAAATTAATGCTAATACATTGTCAGCAGTTGAAACTTTGGTACTTCACAAGATCAGGTTGGAAAAACTTGGTTCTGAAAATATTAGCAAATGTCTTCATATTCTCTATGGAGAAAAATTACAAATATTTTCTTACCAAATTGATTTCATGAGGATTTTAATTCTCATCTTGCATAGTCATAGCAGGTTAAGATACTGTATCTTGCTTTCTTCTTTATTCCTTTGGGTAATTCTTGTCTCCCTAAAGAAGAATATAAGCTCCTTTTGCATATTTTTGTTATCATTGAAAAGTATATTTTGATTTCATTTCCTAAGAAGTCAAAGGAAACTTATTCCCCACTAGAATGTAAATTTCTTGAGGTCAAGAACTATCTTTTTTAACTGTAAACCCAAGGTCAAGCACATATGAGATAATAAATGCTTGCAAAATGGAATTAAATGTATATTATTATATTAAATAATATTTGATATGTAAGCATGGGGTTGATTGATTTACCCACTTAATACAAGTGATAAGATACCCAATTAATCAATCTCAATCATAAGTTTTAGACTAAGTGTGAAAAGTCCTTGAATCTTGACTGACTTTGCATAATTATTTTGTTCTAATGGTCTAGGAAATTTGGCCTCAGTCCCTAAGAGCCATCTTTAAACAACCAAACTGTCTTAGACCTGGAGTCATTTGGAAGGTTAGAGTAAGTTGACTTTCCAGTAAAATCCCTCGGGGAAGAGGAGGGTGTCCTTTCTGCCACACTCTGCTTTGGTTGGAGGAAGGTTTTGAGAACTTCAAAGGGTCCAGAGAATGCTCTCATCTTCTCAGGTGTTTTCATGTCCTTCTTTTAACAAGGAGCATCAAAGGGTCTAGGCAATGTTGGGTTTCCCATCTTTCCATAGGTATTTTGTTGCATCTCTTCATCAGATCATGGCAATTTCTTCATTGAAACCCAAAGAGAGACTGAATATAGATGAATGGCTTCATAAAGATCTCAAAAAAGAAATTACACCATGAATGAGAGGAACTCCTAGAGTACTCCACAAAGGGAAGAAAAGGACTTCCAGCAATAATGAGCTATGAGATATTGCCTTTGCCACATGTGATTGCAGAGCTTGAGCTCACTTTCCCCTGGACTCTGTATGTACTTGTTGGAGAATGGGTCACACTGGTGGGGGGAGGTGTTGAGGAGAGAGGAATATATTGTACTAATTATTTTTCTATATCCCCCCCTTTTTTTTTGCTTTTTGGAGGGCAATTGGGGTTAAGTGACTTGCCCAGGGTCACACAGCTAGTTTTTGTGTTAAGTGTCTGAGGCTGGATCTGAACCCAGGTTCTCCTGACTTGAGGACTGGTGCTCTATTCACTTCAAGGCCTATCCACCCCTCTTACCCATTTCTAAAATCTACTTAAGCTAACTGACTAAAATGATTTTCAACTGACAATCTTGGAAGTAGGGTGAGGCATAACAACGAGAGTTTAAGTTAAAGAATGCCCTCTAGCTCCTCAGGATTACTTCCTAGAACCTTCACCAGAGAGATTACAATCTAGTTCCACATTCTAGGACCTGGATTTATCTGTGAAAGTGGGAGTGGAAAAAAATCCCTTGGAACTTATAGGGGCTCCATATGGAGTCATTTATTCCTACAATGTTTGAATAGGTTCCCTTCTCTTTATATACAGCCACGATCCAGGTTCAGGCCCTCATCACCTTGCACCTGGACTAGCAATGACTTTCTGCCTAGACTCCCTGCCTCAAGTGTCTTCCCACTCTAATACAATCTATATACAATTCTCAAAGTGATTTTTCTAAAGTGATGGTCTGATCTTATCATTCCTTCAGACACACAGATTTAAAATCCAGGGACTTTCTATTATCTCCAGGATCAAATATAAATTGCTCCATTAGCTATTTCAATCCCTCACAAACTGGTCTCTTCCTCTCCACATATTCTAGGATCTGTCTACACTGGTCTATTTTGCATGAAACACCACACTTAATCTCCTGATTCCCTTTTCTTTTTCCTGACTATCTCTCATGTCTGGAATCTTCATCTCTTTCATCCCTACCTCTGGTTTCCTTCAAGGTCTCACTCAAATTTCACCTTTTGTAGGAGGCCTTCATTGCTCATTTTACAGATGAAGAAACTGAGTTAAGTGACTTACTCAGGGGCACACAGCTAGTAAGTATCTGAAGCCAAATTTGAACTCAGGTCTTCCTGACGCCAGGTCTGACACTACGTCCGCTGCACCACTTAGCTGCTGCCCCTTTGATCCTTGAGATCAGAGACCTATTTTCACTTTTCTTTGTATCCCTAGGGCTTAGCATATTGCCTGGCACAGAGTAAGCATCTAACAGTGCCTGCTGCCTAAATGTAAAAACAGCAATAAAAAGAAAGATGCTGATCTAATTCTTCTTGCAAACTAGTAAGAGTGTTTCATTCAGTCTTCATTGTAGAAGGCCATCACTCTATCAGCTTGTAAGTGATAGTAAAAAAATATCCCCAGAGAAGAAACAGAGACTATAAATAGATACATTTATAATTATTTATTTTTATTATATATTTATATAATTTATTTATAATATTTATATATTTATTATATATTTTATAGATATATATTGTATATATCTATTTTAAACGTGTATGACTCTATGATACTTTTTTAGTACAAACGTATCCAACTTAAAGATAACTCACATTTTCTAGAACTTTGATGAAAATCCAGTATTATGAAATAGAAAAGTTAAGGGATGGTCATTCACATAACAAAAAAAATCGCTTAACTTCACACAGGTATACAGGGTTCCTTTAAATGGAGAATTTCTCTGACATGTTTAAAATAATTAAATTTATTCAAATAGAGTAATATGCAACAATTTTCAGAAATACACTTAATTGCCTGAAATGAGTTACATTTTTTAAATAGTCAATAACATGAGAATTAATGGAAAAGCAGAATAGAAGACAATCCCCCATTAGTTTCACCATTGGGGAAAAATAGCCTATAAAGACTACTAACTTGTTCATTAAAAATAAATAAATATACATAAAGGTGTAATAGTTGACTGTTGAAGTTCTTGAATTCTGATAATTGAAAAAAGACTCACAGTAAAGGCATAACCATAGATACCTTACAACCCATCTAACAAACTATAAATACATAAAAGTACAGTACTCCTTACAACCTCTCTGGATCCTGCCTCAGATACTTACTAGCCATATGACCCTGGACAAGTCATTTAACCTTTCTCAAGCTCAATCTCTTCATCATTAAAATGGGGAAGAGTAATATTTGTTGTAAGAATCAAATGAGATAATATATGTGAAATGCCTTGCAAAATGTAAAGTGCAATGCACCTGTCAGCAATTGCTATTATTTTATTCTCTAGTTCCACCTTGATGACACTGAGATAATACACGTGAGTAATCTATGGGAGGAAATGGTCAATTAGCAGATCTGGAAACTCTAATATTTTGTGGTTTAGGCTGCTCCTGTCTCCAGAAATCAAGACCCATTCCTGCTACTGCCCTCATTTCTTTCTCTAAGTTTTGAGAGAGTCTGATAGACTTCTTAGAACCACGTGAAATGTGTGGTTTTTGTGGAACATTGAGTTGAAATTTATTACAGACATAAATTTTCTGAGTCCCACATCAGTCAGACAGAATAGGTTTCCTAATGCTTAGAGATGTAGGCATAAAATATCCCCCTACCCTTTACAAAAAGTCCAACATGGCAACTAAACTATCCTCTACCCCTAATGGAATTAGAACATTTAAAAATTAAAAAGGAAACTAGAAAATCATGTGTTCCATATACTATTAAGAGATAAAACTAGAGATCTATCAGTAGGACAGACATCTAGGATTATTTGTCTAATAGTCAGTCAAAGGGGGTTTTGATGGAGTTAGCCACAATTATTTTGTCTCTTCCTTCTTAAAATAACAATAATATTAGCAATGATACTGTTCACATAGCACTGACTGTGTGCCAGGCTCTGTGCTAAGCATTCAACAATTAACTATCTCATTTGATCTTCACAACAACCTGGAAAGGTAGGTGCTGTTATTACCCCTATTTTACATATGAGGAAACTGAGGCAAATGGGGTTAAGAGATCCACCCAGGTTCACACCTGAGGCTACGTTTGAACTCAATTCTTCAAGACTCCAGGCCCAGTTCTCTGTCTGCTATGCCAGCCAGCTGCCCCACATCCAGTAACGTCCATTTAGGAGCTGGGTGTTTGAGACTCTACTTACTCCTCTGGGGAATTACACCAGCGTCTTTGGCCCAATTTGTGCACCGTCCTCCTCCTGATTGACCAACCTGAAGGAGATCGTATGAGAGCTACTTTCAGTATTTAATAGATGGATTATTGTCTTTCACCTTAACAAGGATTCTTATTACATAATGAGATACAGCATAGCTCACAAATTTTTAGGTTGTAATTTACTACTACCACAGGGATAGAAAGGGCAACTCTTTTGAATTCATTCAGACCAAACAAGTGCTGCAAGGTCAGACCAAATCACAAGGAAACATCTCCAAATATTCAGCCCCTTTTGGAACTTGACTGGAAGTCCTCAGGTTCTGCATGTAACATTTTCATGGTCTCCCATGCTTCCCACTGAACATTTTAAATGGGTTGAAAGGCCCAACAGACACCTTTTCTTAGATTCATAAATAGGCTCCCACCTCATATTAAAGGTCTGAGTTTAATTTGTTTAATATTCCCAACACTAACGATGCCTATTTAAGACATCCTTTTAAAAGTTTGTAACATTAATTTAATGGAAAAATGCCAATACCACTCTAAGAACTCTATTAGATTTTCTCCCTGTTAAATTAATGTTACTAACTTTTAATGGATGTTGTAATTCGATGTTATTATTAACAGGAATATTACCCAAATTAAAATCAGACCCTGAGAGAGACACAACTTACATTTACAAGTGCATAAAGCATTAGTATCTGGATGTTATACGTACAAGTCATGGGGCCAGATGGCCTAGGCTTTGTTTGCTCCATAACCAGTTGCATAACCAGGCATGCATAGTTCTCAGTATATACCATCTGCAGAAACAGCACAACTATTAAGGCACCCACTTACGAAAGGAAGTGATGGCTTCTCCACTGGCCCTGGTGGAAGAAGGGGGAGAGCCATCTCCCAATTTCACACTCAATTTAAAGGGTCACTTTCAACCCAGCCTGATTGGGTTCGGCAGTGCGAAATTGATTGTTTGGGTTGTAAAGCTTGCCTGCCTTCCTAGCCAATTTGAAAAAGGAGGCCACTAAGCTGCTAGCTTATTATGAGCTAGAGAGCTAGGACAGAAGGACTGTCATGAATTCAAAGCTACCAAACCTATCTTTGGCAAATTAGGAGAAGAGACAAAAATCCTATTTTGCGTTGGAGATTAAGTCATGTTGGGGTGAGGTGTACACGGCACATAGGATGCTAACACCTCCACCTTCATCAGGGACCCTATTGCCCTCCTGAAGGACATGGGGTTGAAGGCTTCCTGTAACAAGGAATGGGATTAAGGCCAAAAGACTTTCAATTGCTCTGAAATCCTCCCTTTTCTCCAAGTCATCTCATCATCAGTTCCCCAAAAACAACGTACAAATAATTTCATGTGTACCTTTAAAATAAGAATTATAATTGTCCCCATCATCATCATTATTATTATTATTTCAAGGTAGGAAGAGGGTTAATTCCAGAGGAAGTCAGAATACTTGAGTTAGAGGACAGTAAACACTTTGTCTCTGAATCTGAAACTAGTCATATTGGCTATCTAAAAAAATGAAGTCCCACAGAAAGGTATAGACCATTCAGAGAGGACAAGGAAGTCATAGATAAATGAAGAATTGTAAATGCAATTCAACAAACACTTGTGTGTAAACTATAGTAGTCACTGAGGATGTAGCAAAGTTTCAGTAAGTACTTGCTCCCATAAAAATAACAGACATTTAGATCATACTTTTCACAAATTTCCTCATTTGAGTCTCACAGCTGTATATGGTACCATTAGCCCCATTTTAAAGATGAAGAAACTGAAGTTAAAGTGGTAGATAGATGAGCTCTGAGAGCACAAGCTGTTATCTGAGATGGAATATAAGGAATACATAATGGGAGAGGTGTCATTTGGATTGAGTTTTAAAAGGTGGCAGAGTACAGTGTCAAAAAGTTTCAGGAAAGACATTCCAGGCATAGAACACAAACATCGTTCCCAAAAGCACGAAGGTAAGAAAGCATGCTCTGCATTCAGGGACAAAGATAAGTCCCATTTGCCCAGAGACTGGAGCATGTAGAGGTTGTTTGCCGTAAGACCCAAACCTATACTTTCTAGTTATATCTCTCACTACTCCCAGTCACATACTCTGTTGTGCAGTCAAATAGAACTATTCACCATTGCACCAATATGTCTCTATGAAATAGTGAAAATAACAATAATAGCAATATACATATATGTATAAGTATACTTATACATGTTACATATGTATTATAGCATGTGTAACATGTTATGTATAAGTATACAGATATGTATATATATGTATGTATTAAGTATACATATATACATATACAGCTAGGTAGCACAATGGATAGAGTACTGGGTCTAGAGTCAGGAAGACCTGAGTTCAAATCTGGTTTTAAACCCTTACTAGTTGTGTGATCCTGGGCAAGTCACTTAACCCTGTCTGCCTCAGTTTCCTCATCTGTAAAATGAATTGGAGAAGAAATGGCAAACCACTACAGTTTCTTTGCCAAGAAAACTACAAATGGGGTTACAAAGATTTAGATATCACTGAACAACCACATGTTTTATATATGTGCTTGTATGTACATATATGTATATGCACATGTACCTTTACCTCTCTAATGCCTCAATTTTCATCTCTGTCAAAAGAGGAGTTCAAGATGATGACCTCTAAGACCTTTTCTAGCTCTAGGTAGGATAATTAACTCCACAGAGGTTATAGGAAAAAAAAGAGGAAGAAGGAAAAGAAAAATGCTTTTAGAATCCCCAAACAGGACGACATTCTCTTAAATATTCAAGAACTAAGCTACAAGGGCAATTTTCTTTAAAAGTAATGTGAGATAAAGGTCTTGTATTCTTTTAGGGTTTGCCTAATTTTTAGAGTGCCAATGCTATAAAGACTTGTGTTGGTGTGATCTCCTAGGAGAAGTGGACTGTGATTAACCATCACCTCACTATTTAAAAGTCAATGCCAAAGGGCAATAATAACATGAAGAAGACCCTGATACTGAAAGGACCAGGTTAGTGTGATCTTTGAGAATGAGAAAATGACAGAAATTACACAAGACCTTTTGTGCTGATTTAATTGTTTGGTATTTTCTTCGGTTGGCTATGATCATATAAAACACACAGACTACTAAAAGAAATGTATTTATATCGAGGCAGGGATAGTGGCATGAGGGCCAGAGCTCTGGGCTCAGAGTCAGGTAGGTCTAAGTTCACATACAAACTCAGGCATTCACTAGGTTCATGACCTCAGGAAAGCCAACTTTTCTGTGCCTCAGTTTCCTTAACTGTAAAGTAGGGATAGCAATAGCATATACCATCCAGGAATGATGTGAGGACCAAATGAGTTAATATTTGAAAAAAGCTTAGCATAGTGCCAGGTGCATAGTAGGTGCTAAATAAATGTTTGTTTCCTTCCTTCAAGAGAATTCTCATCAAGGCAGCTGAAAGTATTCAGCATCACAGAATCTGAGATCTTTAGGGACTATCAATAGCCATCTTGTCTAATACTTACCTTGAATGAGAATCTCTATTTACAGCATCTCCAAAAAGTTGTTCACCGGACTTTGCTTAAAAACCTCTAATAAAATGAATTATGCCTTCTGCAGCAATCCATTCCACATTGGGACAACTCTTAATCATTAGATATAAAAATATATATGTATATATGTATGTATGTATATGTATGTATCCTAAATCTATCATTTTCCTTCATCTTAGTTTCTGCCCTCTGCAATCAAACAGAAAAGTCTAATCCATTTTCTACACAATAGGTCTTCCAGAATTTGAAGATTGCCATCCTTCACCTGGCTAAAGCTTGTATTGGAAGCCAGGTGTAGTGGCATACTCCTGTCACCTCTCTTACTAAGGGAAATGAAGCTGGTAGAACTCTCGATTTCAGAGATTTTTCAGCTGGGTCGTGTAGATTGTGTCTACACGGAGTTGGACACCAGCATTGTGAGCCTTAGAAGCTGAGGGTTACCAGTCTGCCTAAAAGGGGGAAAACTGACTCAGATCAGAAAAAACAAAGCAGGTTAAAGCTACTACACTGATCAATCATGGGATCAGGCCCCTGTATAGCCATTACACTTTTAGCCTGGAAGAGACAGGATGACTCAGTCTCAAAAACAAACAAACCCCAAAAATCATATGTTAGAGACCCTGTGAACTAGGATGGGCAAAAATATTCAGCCTCAGTAGGGTCTCAGACATGCATTTGAAACATAAAGGTCTTGAAATGCTCCACCACTCAGCTATATAAGTAGATTCAATGACTTTAGAACATATGCACAGAGAGGACATTTTCATTTTCATCTTTAAAAGAGGCAGATTTTAAAATCCTTTTTTTTTTTTTAACAAAAAGTAGCTCAAAGACTCATAGATAGTTATGGAGTGGTGGGTGGGAGAAAAGGTAATTTCAGATCTGTGCTTTCATAATTGTAAAGCTATATTCCTTCCATAGATACAGATAAACAGCTCCTCAGTAAGTTAGAGTTCTAAAGTGTTCCCTGAAAACCCTGAGAGTTTGTGACATGCTCAGGGTTACACAGGTAGTATATGATAGAGTTAGGGTTTGAACGGAGGTCTTTTACGGGTCTTATTAACTATATCATGCAGTCTCCAAAAATAATAAGAAATAATCCAAATTCATATCTATTTTGCTTTGGAATGCATTATGTGATAAAAACAAACAAAACCACATTCCTTGCTACTTTTGTTTTCCTCTGGATAAATATTAAAATGTATTTTTAATATTGTTTCCTTAGGGTATAATAAACTGAGACCAGAATCATTTCACTCAGAATTGTTCCAGGTAAAATCCCATATTGGTTGGGGATTTTAAATTTGCCACAGCAAATTGACAAAATTGATAACCTGCATGTGGATGATCAATATTAAACTCCTTCCAATAGCCTTAATTAGTTTAAGAAAAGCCAATTACGTTCATCATATATTTGACATATTTGCTAATGAACTACTTCTTCTTAGCTTGCAGAAGCAAACCAGAAGGGATGTATTGTTCTAACGTACACCTGAAGTTGGGATATGTCTCAATGACCAAAGTGTATCAGTATTTCAAGAGAGAGCTCATTTCTCTATGGTTCCTATTATTTGTCTACTTCCTTTGAGTAGTTCATTGTTAGTTTCATGAGGTTTAAAGAGAAGCTATAATCTCTATATCAAAGGAAATGGCAGCCAAGAAAAGTGTAAATAATAGTCATCACTAGGCGAGGTGTGTCAGTCTCCAGTCTCCAGGTGCCTTTCTTTAGTGATGTTGCCAGCCAGTTACAGCAGAAAGAATGGTGGCATTCAACAGAAAAGCCAAACTGGATCGTTCTTTATGCCCAGTTAAACAACCCCTCCTTCAAACAAACACAAACACATACACACACACACATGCATGCACACTGGCATCGCACCCTTGGCTAATAAACTAAAAGCATAAATGAAATCTATTTATGTCACTTTAAAAAAAGCATCTCACAGACTCATCATAATCATCATACTTATTTTAAGGAATTATTAACAATGTTCACATTAAATATTCTGATCAGAGAAGGCCATGACTTCCACTAGGGGGGAAATCAGTTTTGATCCTCCACAATTATTTTTTTTTCTTATTTTAATCACAGGGAACTAAATAAACTATTCAGAATATACAAACCAAATGACACACAAAAACTAGCCTGAGGCAATAAACACATCTCCGATGTGTATATATTATTTTAATTCTGCCTCTCAGGAGCCTTTTTGTTAGTTTTTTCAGAAATGCTTGTTTCAAATATGAATTAACCTAGCTTATAGATCTCCATTTTCCTCCATTGACATGGAACTGGCATTGATTCTCAAAGTGAGGAAATATTTTTCCTGGATTTCTATATATCTACCTATTCATCCATCCACAACCCCCCACCCCACATACATACACAAACTACACACACACACACACACACACACACACACACACACATGCTATGAAATTTTAAATATTCCATGAAAATGTGTTATAACATGAAGGGGAATAATGTTTTGTAAATGTCTTGCTAAATGAATATGTATACATTTATCGAGCTTGGAATGCACATTTCAAGAAGGGAAGGAACTGTTAATAGCGTGTGAAGTACATTGGCACTCTGCTATATGGTATCATATGTATGAATTCTCTCTCCCATAGTTTAGATCATCACCCTCACATGCATTTACCTGTTTGACTCTTATCCATGTCCTCCCATAAAGCTTCTATTTAGCTTCCACTCAACATACTGGTAACCTTCCTCTTGATATCATGTGGATATCTGTGGAAAACAAGGCATGCCCCAGCATACATTTTTTTTCCAGTCCCAAATTTCACTGATATCTTTTGATAACATCTTTTAAATTATATTTCCTGTGCAATTCTTTATGAATAATATAGGGTGGCTTATTTAGTCCCATCAAATACCTCCTCATTGTCCTTTGTAAAAGTTTCAATTTAATTTACGGGAGAATATTAAGGTTAAAAAATATGTGACTTTGTTTCAAGGAGAACTGTGAGATGATTAAAAAGCAGTTTGATTTACTCTTGTTATTTGTATACTGATAGAACTAGTTCTGTGGGTAAGCCATACTATTTCATATCAGTATCACTCTGAACAATAAGTAATCTTTATCCACTTATGATGCCTTGTGTGGAGAGTAACTATATCAAGTTTTATGAGTGATCATAGATGCATTTCACTTAAAAGACTTTTCAAACTATATTATTTTTGAGAGCTATATGAAATTAAATATACCAAAATGCTTTGAGACCACAGAGATTTCCTCATTGGGACAGAGGGAAGTGCAAAGTTGAATGGACAGGTCAATTGAATGGTAGAGAATCAATAAATTAACCAACATGCTTATGGTGTGCCAAGCACTGTTCTGGGTTCTAGGTATATAAAGAAAGAAGTGAAATAGTTTCTTCTCTCTAGGATCATACATCCCATGAGGGGAAATAAAATATCTGTGCATAAGTAAATACAGAATGTATGAAAAGTAAATAGAAAGTAATTTTGTGAGTGGGGAGAGAGGCATAGGGATCAGAAAAAGGCTGATTGTATGAGGTGACATCTAAACTAACATTTGAAATAAAGTAAGGATTTTTAAGAAGCAGAGATAAGTAATGAGCATATGATAGGCATGGGGGACAGCCCAGAAATGAAATGTGTGTGTATAGAACAGCAAAATAGGCTAATTTGGCTAAAACATAAAATATATAAAAGGGATTAATATATAATAAGAATGGAAAGACTGGGTAGAACCAATTATGAAAGTCATTAAGTGGCAAAAAGAGGGATCCATATTTGATCCTATAGGACATAGGGAACCATTTATAGCAATTTGAGTTGGAGAATGATGTGGTTAGAGCTATTCTTTATGAAAATCACTTTGGAAGCTTATAGGTAGTAGATTGAAGAGGGGAGAGACATGAGGCAGGGTCCCCATAAGAAATATGTTGTAATATTCTTGGCAGGAGGTAATCAAGATCTGAAGTAATATGACAGCTATGTAGCAAGAAAGTAATGAATGTGAGCTATATTTTGGAGGTAGAATTAACAAAAGTTGGCAACCAGTTAGAAATTAGAAAGATGGAAGACCAAAATTTGAAGAATCCCAAAGTTGTAAACGTGTTTGATGGAAAGGATGGTGGTATCACAGAAATAAGGAAGTTAGAATGGAAATGGGTTTAAGGAAAAAGATGAGTTCTATCTGGGAAATCCTTTGTTTGAGATACCTATGGGAAATATAATTCAAAATGCCCAACATTATTTGGTGATGAAGAATTGGAACTCAGGAGAGAAATGAAGGATAGATATATAGCTCTGAGGGTCATCTGCGTAGAGATGATAATTAATCCCATGGAACCTAATATGATTGCTTAGAGGGAAGGAGAAAAAGAGAGAGAGAGCGAGAGAGAGAGACAGAGACAGAGAGAATGACACAGAGAGAGAGAAACAGAGAGACAGAGACAGATAGAGAGAGAGACAGAGAGAGATAGAGAGAAGAGAACATTTAGGAATAGAAGAGGCAGCATGGTAGAAATGGATTTTGAATGAAAGGATAAAGATTAAAATCCTAGCTTAGCCATTTGGGAATACGATGGCATCTTTCTGGTCCTCTAAGATTACTTCCAGCTCTAAATCTAGATTAGATAATCTACAATAAGAAAAGAAAAGATCATCCAAGACAGAGGTTTGGAGTACAGTCCCAGTTAGGGACAGGATATGGATGATAGATGATGGATGATGAAGTAGCAAGGAGAGAACACTGCAATGAAAACCCAGAGAGGAGAGAGCAACCAAAAGAAGTAGTTGGTCAACAGTGTCAAATGCTGCAGAGAAATCAAGAAGAATGAAGACTAATATTGGTAAATTTTGAAAGAGCAGTCTCAGGTCCTCTGCTAAAAAGGGAGGAATAGTGTGGGAGGCTAAAGGAGAAAAAGGAAGGTTTGAAACAGCTTACATTGGCAGTGAGACAGTCTATTAGGAAAAAGCAAAAAAAAAAAAAAAGAGAGAAAAAGTATAGAAATACAAGCAAGCAAAACAAGTAAGTTCTTACCTTCAAGGGGCTTAAAATTTAATTACAGAAGTCAATATAATGTGGATAGATAGATTGATGTAGATATGTAAATCCCTGCCTTCAAGGAGCTTGCATTTTAATTAGAAAAGGCAATATATGTATGTATATATGTATACATGTATGTATACTTGGAAAGCAAGAAAGGAGAAGGAAGTCACCTCACTCCTAATCAGAGCTTAGGTCCCAGGGGTAAGAGTCCCAATTTTAGTAGGGGGAGAAGGCAAGTATGTGAGTGACCTGACTTGGATATCTTGTACCAATGAGAGTCCAGCTGAGTTTATGTAACACAAATTTGTGATAGATTCTGTCAGCACCATTGTCAAAATTTCCCTAATATGATTCAGCAGCAAAATAGGAGCAACGAGTAGAAACAAAGAAAATGGATCTTGGAAGCAGTGCAAAATTGAGGTTTGACAAGGTATAAATGGCATTAGGACAAGGGATTCACTATAACTGTTGCATTCATTATAGCTGGAGGATTGTTGTCCAACAGTGAGGGCACAATTCAGATAACATAAATTTGTAGTGTATCCAGTTGGCATACCACTTCCTCCAAGTGGTATTCAGCCAACATATTAATTTGGAAATGACTCCAGTATCATTATCCAGGCATTTCTTATTTCTTAAAATAAAATATTTATGTTTTCTGGCTATTATTTTCATGATTTTCTAAATCTAGTGCCTCTCAAATCTTGAAGCAATTTGTTTATGGTACATGAACCTGAGGCTTCCATATAATCTACATTTCTTTGACATTCTTTGTTTCAAACCATGTTTGCCAACAAATCTTTTATTGTCCTCTCCTATGGTCACTGAAGTCACCAAGTATAGATTAATTTGAGAAGGTTTTATCAAGTTCTTCATAGCATTTTTCTTCTCCTCCTCCTCCTTCTTCTACTTCTCCCTCGCCTCCTTCTTCTTTTCCTTCTTCCTTTCTTTTCTTCTTCTCCTCCTCCTCCTCCTCCTTCTTTATCTACAACAGACATGGACATATAAAAGACAATTCTTTTCATCCTTTTTGCAAATGCTTATCTTGAATCCTGCAATACATAATGGACAAATGTAACATGAATGGAAGTTTCTTGCTACTTCATAGAATATAGTGAAACTAACTGCATCCATTTCAGCCTTGGCTTCTTTAAGGAAGAAGCTCTTTTATGAGCTGTCCTCTCCTCTTATTGCAATTTCATTTTTTCTTCTGTTTTCATTGGAGTGAGAAAGTCAGGATCAATCTTAGTCAGTGCGTCAAGCAGTATGCCTACTTACTTGGCACTAGAGAAGGATTTCACATAGTACCAATAACTAAATTAACATTCATAGATTGTTTTAAAATGGCCATCTCTCTTCCTCCCTTTTACCATTCTGCCAATGTCACTGTAGAAGCAGAAGGGTTTGTATAAGATTGTGGCCCAATCTCTGTTATTATTATTATTCCTTGTTTCATGAGTTGTCATGACTAAAGAGCACATACTATGTGGTCAGCCTATTGGTGATGAATGGCTACTAAAGCAGACCTAGATTCTGGTTGAAATCAAACCTGAAGCTTTTCCAGAACTATAGAAGCTATAAGAACTCTGGATTCAGGGTTACCTCTACTGCATGATCAGGCAGCAAATTAACATTTTGTGGACAGGGCTAAACACATAGCTAAAATGTAAGACCATTATATCATTTTGACTGTTGGTTCTCTTTAATGACTAGATTAGGTATTGTGGTTTTTTTTTCATGAGCCAATTGATTTCAAGCCCATTAAGACAGCCAATCCCATTCACCCACATTTTTTCTCACCACACTTGCATGTGTGTTGCATGATTGGCTTGCAATTGGATCAATGACAGCCATCTTCAGTTGATGGCACTCTTTCTAGAAGTTGTCTAGTCTTTATCATGTTGCATTTTCATTTTAAGATTATAGTTCTTCTAAAAAACATGAGATTTCTATCTTTGATTTACAATCTTAAGACAAAACACCAAGCAGATAGATATCAGTGTATACTTTATTGCTGTGTCTGTGTTCCTATGCCAGGATGATAAGCACCAATGATGTCAGGATATTAGAAGGCTCTTGGCATTTGCAAGAGTGACTTCAGGAGATAATGCAATTCCAACTACTCTAGGTAGTGTTTCCCATTTGCAAAAGTCAAGTGCATTGTTGTTGTTCTGTCATTTCACTTGTGTCCAACTCTTCATGACCTCATTTGGGGTTTGCTTGGCAGAGATACTGGAGTGGTTTGCTTTTTCCTTCTCCAGATCATCTTGCAGATGAGTAAAATGAGGCAAACAGGGTTAAGTGACTTGCCCAAGGTCCCACAGCTAGTTAGTGTCTGAGGTCAGATTTGAATTCAGGAAAATAAATCTTCCTGACTTCAGGTCCAGTATTTCATCCAGTGTAGTTCTGGTCAAATTTATATTCATGTAAAGGCCTTCCTTGTATTAGGTCCTTCATTCTCAACTCATTGGAGTGGGCTTCACTAACCACAATTCAATAAGCATGCCTCAAACCACCATCCTTATCATGCCAGTAGGAATCTTTATGAATCATGGAAAATAAGATCCACCAGGGCTTTCAGGGTTGCCTTCAGCACGTGCACAGTCACTGAAAAAGAATGAAAATTTCTCTTTTCAAGGGGAGACCAGAGTTGGACTTTGTATTCTTGAAGTTGAATCTGAGAGACCAAGGCCAGAAACAATTTTCTACTTTCATTTGTCCTGAGGCAATCAGCGAGAGGTCCAGAGATTCACAAAATCATTGAATTTTAGTGGATTTTTAAATCAATATGAGTCAGTAGTGTGATGTGGTAACCAGGAGAGAGATTACAATACTGACTTTATTGAGAGGCGTAGTGTCAAAGTTGAATGAGGAAATGGTCTCACTGTATCCTGCCTTGATCCACCCACATTTGGAGCATTGTGCTTAGTCCTGGGCACCAGTCACACTTCACTTTAGGAAACGCATTGGTGATCTAGAGACCAGGCAGGGAAGAGTGACTTTAAGAATTTAGAAGGGTCTTGAGTTGATGCTCTATACATTGAAGGAAGTTAGGATTTTTATCCTGGATCAAAGAAAACTTTGTGGAGGCAGAGGAAAAGGGGATGATTACTCTCTCCAAGAAGAATTAAATTTGTTTTGCTTAGAATATGGGATGTCCTCAAAATTTTAGTGCAGTTTCAAACTTAAATAACTTTTAATAGCTTAAAATTGCAATAAGATTTGGAGAATACTCTGCAAAGTCATACTATATTAGGACAGGCTGCTTCTGAAGGTGGTGAATTTCCTCTCATTGGAGGTCCTTAAAGAAATCTATATGAGTAGTACTTGATGAGGATTTGATAAAGGGAGTTTTTATTCAAATGAGAGGTGGATTATGTGGCTTCTGAGGTAACATCTAACTAAAATTCTGTGACTTGGACCTAGAAGAGACCTGAGAGAGGTCATTTGATCCAACCTCCTGATTTTACAAGTTGGAAAACAAAGATCCAAAGAGGTAGGTAACTTGTTCAAGGAAACTGAGGCTAAAGAAAAGTTCAAAGATGTTAAAAGACTCCCTATCTGCTCTCAAAATGAGTTCCTCATCCAAGAGCTTTATCCTAGAGTATTAAAAAATTAGCCTATCTATCCACAAAAGCTATTCTGTATAGGAGGAATAGTAGCAGTAGCAGAGAGTAGTAGTAGTATTAATAATAATAATATTGATGTGGCTCTTTAATTCATTTACTTGTGCTTTTCTCAGTTTCCTCAACTGTAAAATGGGATAAAGTGAGTATGTACCTCATAGAGCTGTTGTGAGGATCAAATGAGGTTTTTGTAAAGCACTTAGTTTAGTGCCTAGCGCTTAGGAAGTACTTAAGAAAATGCTTTCCTCTTTCCCACCCCCAAACCCCATTCATCAAAACAACTTGGTACTGGTGAAAAGACTTAAACATTGGTCAACAGAATTAAATAGGTGGCCATGATACAGAAGCAACATAGTATACTACAGTTTGATGAACACAAATTACTGGGTCAAGGACTCTTAGACTTCATAAGAACTACCAATAAAAGTAGAAATTAAGTTGTCAAAATTAGATTTAGCTCAACCTCTTACACCCTATGCCACAAGAATCTCCAAGAGATTATTTATCCTAAAAACAAATCTTTTTTTTTAAAGCAATTGGGGTTAAGTAACTTGCTCAAGGTTACACAGCCAGTTATTTCTGGGTGTGGTGCTAAGTATATGAGCCCAGCTTCCATCCCAGGTCATCCCAACTTTGGGGCCGGTGCTCTTACTCACTGTGCCACCTGGCTACCCCTAAGCAATTGGGGTTAAGTAACTTGCTCAAGGTTACTTGCTCAAGGCCAGGTGTTTCTGGGTGGGTGCTAAGTGTCTGAGCCCAGATTCGATCCCAGGTCATCCCAACTCTGGGGCCAGCGCTCCCACTCACTGCGCTACCTGGCCGCCCCAACAAGTCATTTTTAATGGAGAAAAATGAAAGGAGATATTTTAACAAGTATTGCTATAAGAAGAATTCTGAACAATGGATAGAGGTGATCATAAAGAACAAAATAGATTTCAATGGTATAAATTTTTTAGATTGATTGAGGAAGTCTGGTAATATTCTCAGCATAAATGTAATTGATGCAGTATAATTTGCAAAATAATCTGGAGGACCTCATAATCTGGAGAGAATCCTTCCATTTCAACTCCGTAGTAGATTCCTTCCAGAGCATTGATAAACATACATTGAGGGCAGTTTTTTATCTTTTTTTTTGTCAATCTGGTGCATCCTAAAGCCCCTTTCTCAGAATAGTTTTTAAATGAATAAATTAAACTACACATGATACTGATAATATTGAAATAGTAAGCAAAATATTTTTTAAACCAAGTTCATTTACCCCAAATTAAGAATTCCTGATTCTAGCTTAATTTTTTTCATGTAGATAATCAAAAGGCATTTGAATAAAATTATGTCTGGGGTTTCATTTCTCAAGGAATCCTCTATGATTTTAATATGAGCTATATCTATGTTTTTCTCTAGCTACCATAACACTTTTTTGTTATAAAGAAACAATCATGTATTCTTATATTATCAGTACCTTTCAATTAATTGTGTTATTGTAAAGATGTGTTATAATGTAAAGAATGGTTTGCAAAAAGTTGCCATTTAAAATATTGTAAAAAATATATATATATAATAATTTATAATGGGAGCATATACTTACCCAGAAATCTTCCTCTATGTAATGCTTATGAATGTCTAAAAAAAAGTGAGATTCTTATTGCTTTAAAAAAATAAAACAAAATAAAGTTGCCATTTTTTCCCATGCCAAAAATTCCCTAGTACACATGTGATTCATTCTAGTTAAGATTTTATGAAGATGAAAATTAATAATAATAATAGTTGGCATTTATTTAGTACTTTAATCCTTTAACTCATTTGGGTTAGTAGTAACAGATATTCTCTAAGCCACCTTTTTGATGTATCATTTTGTCATATTCTTTTAAATTCTCTAGCCTGACATATCATGTAATATAAGCCCCAAATGCTTTCAGGATTGTGTTGTCTGAAGCACAATGTCTGTATGTGTAATTGGTCTGACTTGGAAAGTCTTCCCAACTTTGTTTTCCTAAGTGCCATTTCTAGTTCTTCATTACATAGGGAAATGAAGTGTTAGTGTCTAAATAAAGGGACTTCTTTATTCTTACTGATGAAAATAGAAATTAGAGAAATGTTGACAAATTTGTTCCATTTTTACATTAATTTGTTGTTCTTTTGCCAGTTTTGTCCATGAATGTCCTCAGGATGGTGTGATTCATTTGCATCTCATAGCCAGATTTCTATAGACTTGCATGTACTTCCATTTTTCACTCTTTTAAAAGGTGACATTGCTCACAATCTTACAGCATCCTCTTCCATCATGTTTTACAAATTAGTTTTTATTTAATACTATCCTTAGATGTCAACTCTCTGCTTGGGATGGGGATCAAGCATTTGCTGGCACCAATGCCCTGTGGGCTCTTTTGACCTCCTCTTCATAGAAAAAATATTTTAAACTGGTTACATTTTTTGCAGGAAATAGTGATATTTAAGATCAATATCTTTTCCTTTTTCCATTTCCCAATTTTCATAATCAATGGCTCATTTGAATAGATCAGAATGAAAAAGTAATAAGGATACACAGTACCTTTGCATTATTTGCTAGACTTATTTTTTTCTAATTTGATGTTGATTTTGATCTCTGTGTTAATCATTGGCATGTTTGTCCATAGACAAAAGACTCTAATATAACTCCCCTCCTCCCCCCACAAGTTTTTCCTGTTAAGATATAGTTAGTTTCCAGGCAGCTAGGTGGTACAGTGAATAGAGCACCAATCCTGGAGTCAGAAGAGCCTGAGTTCAAATCTGGCCTCAGACATTTGACATACTTACAAGTTATGAGACCTGGGGCAAGTCACTTAACCCAATTGTCTTGCCTTCCCCCCTCCAAAAGGAAAAAGATAAAGTCAGTTTCAATTTGGGGGGTGTTATTTGGTACTCATGATAACTAATGTTTTCTACCCTTCTTGAGTAAAGTAACCATGATATAAGTATACACACATGTATGTGTGTATACATATGTGTATACCTATATCTATACATATACATGCATGCATAAAAGTTTGTGAGTACTGTACACAACTCTGGTCTGTTTTCTTGAACTTGAACTGCAATGTCCATTTTTTTTTTTCTTTTTGGCCATTTATTTTTGTTCCTACTTTCTCCCTGAAATCACATATGTAGACTCTCTTTTGAAGATCTTTTAAAATTCTTCTCAGCATTTTTCCATATTTTCACATCCTGCATAATAGATGTTGGTAAAATGAGCTGCAACTATCTTTAGGCTTCTCCTTTTCTTTTAGGCATTGCACTTAAACTGAAAATCTTCATTGGATACTGCCAATTGCTGCTCCAACTCTTCTGAGTGTTTTTCTGGTAGATCTACTTTACTGCTTGGCTGTGGTCACCAGTGCTCACAGCTTTGGGTTCAGCTGACATCTTAGCCTAGAAGACTGCAATGTTCAATTAGAAAGAATCAGTGCTGACACACGAGGACCAGCAGGAATCTCAGCTCAAGGGGTTGTCACATGATCCCAGGTCCAGATTCTACATTTTCAATTCTTCTTGATGACTTGACTTGGTTCTGCAACTGGACCTTCCTCCAATGGACACCACCATGTGCTTCTGCCCCAAGAAGTATTATGCATGTAAGGAGAGTATCAGGAGATGGAAATCTGTGAGTCCAGTGATTTAAAATTAAAAAGCTTTTGCAGAAATAAAATATGTGCAAGTAAATCGTGTAATTTTCTTCCTGAAACAGAGAAGGAATGAGATGACAAAAAGGTACAAAGTCTGTGTTGGGAGGGGTGGTTCTTGTTATTGTGATGGTATGCTCATATGTGTTTGTGTGTATGTGTGTGTGGGTGTGTTTTCTGTGTAGTGGGCAAGAAGTTTTTAATGCCAGAAGGAAAGAAAAAAGCTGATGTGACAAAGGAAAGGGCATTATACTTAGAATAAGATCTAGATTTAAATTTTATTTCTGCCTCTCATAACTATGTAATCTTATACAAGAAGTTGAATTTCTCTAAGACTTATTTTCTTTTACTGTAAAATGGGGGAGATGATACATTATCCCTAGTGTCCCTTTTAGTGCTAACATTCTATCATTGTTTCTGTGAATTTTGTATAATCTCTTGTCTGGGATTTGTCCCAACAAAGTATTTTCTCCATGAGTTGTTGCCCTGAACCAAGGATCAGCAACCAATATACTCAAAGACCAGAGGGTATCACTTCCTACTCCCTATTGCTTTTAAGAATATGTTTTTTAAAAAAGAAAAGACTCTGCCTATCACCACTTTTAAAAAGCTAATGCCCTTGAGAATTCTGTCATCTCCTCAGGAAATGGGTGCTTTGTTGTACCAAAGAGGAAGAAAAGAAAGATAATATTGGAGCATGGGGCACAATAGGGGAAAGGGCCTGAAACCAATCATAGCAGATTAATTTGGACAGCTAGTATGAGGATCAGCACCTAAAAAATCTAGGAGTGAAACAGGAGTTGGAAGATAAGAACAAAAACCTTTTGCCTACTTCCAAACTGTTATTACAGCCAACCTTGGGGGTCTGTGATATCAGAATCAGGGGATTTACCATGCCACCATGCTGATAATCTCAAGTGTTTGAGGAAAAATGCAGCCCCCAAAGTGCCACAGAGATACTCATAAGAAAATAAGTGGTGGGGAGGAGGAGGCAGGAATGCACACCAATGTACCACTTTGGCTGATATGCCTTCTTAAGATGCTGTCCCTGGCTCAGGATAGCACCTGAGAAAATGAAAAGTAGTCATTTTGCAAATAGTTTGAGGGGAAAAAATGTTATCCCTGCTGGCCTAAATTGTAGCCAGCCTGAGGAATGATGATATGCTTCACTTACACTATTGGACCTACTAACCCACACACATTCACAGACACAAAGCCAGCCCACTATAATAGTACCCACTTATATACCCCTAAATAGCTCTTAATTTCACCACAGTTCAGAAAACAGGTGAAGTTATTTCAATTTCTTTTTTCTTTCTTTCCTTGAATACTGCTTTCTTGAGGCTAGTGAATAGATTTTAACTTGGCCTGACCAAAACAACAACAAAACCCACACAGTTCTTCTTTAGGCTGAAGCCTATGAGTAGATGCTTATTTTCATGGCTGATGCTGCATTTTTAAAGATTGTAGGCCTTGTATGCAAATAATACACAAAACAAGCTTACTGAGGGACTATTTTTTTTAAATTGAACTTATGATTTCATTAATGTAGGGAGTGGCTGATGAGGAAACTCTTTCTGCCAATACACATGATCACTTCCTCTGAATCTCATAGTCTTAGAGCTCTCTGGAGTACTGAGATGTTAAATGATTTTCATGGAATCAAATGATTAGTAGATATCAGACATACAGGTTTTCTTGAACCAAAAGGTCACTCTCTATCCACTCTATCCAACACTGTCTCTCTCTCTCAAATGAATCATTATTAAAATTAAATTAAATTATTTTCATAAGGCAAAAGGGAATGGACTATAGAAATCATGGAATGAGTTTAAGAAAGCATTCAGTAAACATAAATCACAGCATGACTAAATTCTGCCTTCTATATATTACCCATAACACTTGTGGAAACTATGACCGACAACTTATCTTCATAAGCTGAAAAATTCTGAACAATGAACCAGATTGTTTCAGGACCCAATCTCTTCCCTGGAACTGAGGGCTTTGGCAAATTGGATCATGGCTTTTCAAGAAAGGTCAGAGACTTTCACAGCCTGCATTCACATAAGATGTTTTAATCATAAGGCAACCTGTAGTTTCAAGATGACTACTAACATACTATAACATTGATCCATTTGATTACATAAATACTAAGTTCCACAATCACAGAATAACGACAATTATAAAAACAATACTCACATTTATACAGTATTTTAAGGTTTGAAAAGTGTTTTATATACCTTGTTTCATTTGATGAGCTCCTATATACTAAAAGAAACCCACCTTACAATAAGTTATTCCTTTGATGCTACTACACTAGTACACCATATTGCAATACCAAGATTAGATCATTTTCTGTCTAAAAGAACCATCAGTATAATCTACTCCGAAGTCATTCATTCCATTGATTCTTCCTAAATAAAACCCTAGTGGCTTGAAAAAGTCAGTGCAGATGCTAGATGTGTATAATTTGCTTGAAAGGAATAGCTAAGGCATGGAGAAACTATAGTTCAGTATTTCTTTTTTTCTATTTTCCATCATTAAATCACCAGAGATTATTCATTCACCATGGCCAACAAAAGAAACCTAAAAGAAACAGTACATAATAAATGTATCCATAAAGAAAACTAAGAAAGAGACAGTGAGAAAGGAAGTTCTGTATCATTCTTCCAATAAAAGTCTGCTGCTCGGTGATAGAGTCAATCACAAGAAGTTATGAGAAAAAAAAGAAGGAGAAAGGAGGGAAAAGATATATGGTTTCTATCTCAATAACATTTTTCTAAGCAGCATGTGGATAAAAGAATATAAAACCCTTCATCTCAACATATCAAAGCCCCTGTTTGAGACATTCACAGATTTTAAGAGAATCCTGGAAGAGATGCATAAACAAAAGGAAAGCCTTACTTCTTACAGCTCAGAAATGGAGGCTGAATTACTATTCCTTTGTATCAAATAATACTGCATATTACAGTCAGCCCCGATTCCAGGAATAACTCTCTGAACTAAGCAGATATTTTAGCCAAAAAAAAAAAAAAGACAGAGAGAGCTACATTTCAATGCATTCACTGCTTCAGCAATTTCATAAAATCTTAAGCCAAGCATTCCACAAAACCCAAATCATGCCTCAAAAATATTTAATGATTAGGCACTTTGTCATTATAATACTAATAACTCAAGAGCGTTTCCTGTTCACTCAGTAATCATTATACCCCATAGTAATTAACACCTTGCCCTTCAGACTTGGAGTTTATTTAGTCCAGGATATGGTTATCACCTTGCAAACAGGAAGCACTCACAAGTAATCATCTAACCATATCCCTTAGGCCCCAGGTTACTGGGGTTCAACAGTCCAATGAAGCTATGAGTTTAGCTTTAAGAAAACTAGATACCAGTTCGGTTGGCATTTTCTACTGACTCCTTTCTTTGGAGCAAAAAAAAAGAGTATGTACAGTGGTATAGAAATTTTAAGTTATGTAGGCATCATTGAAAGTAGTCTAGTTAAGGAAAACTTTATAAAGTATTATTTATTTATCTCCATTTAAATAACCTCTGTGCAGCTATGCCATTTTCAAATTGCTGAAGATGAGGTAAAGAAGTTTCTCTCCCCATACTTTATTTCTTGTAGCTTTCCTTTTAGGTGCTAAAGGAAAAGATTTATGTGGGGTTTGAAGGAAATCTCCATAATCCCTTTAAACTGAATAACCTTTATGTCTGAAGGAACTCAGATAATTAGGTCTGTTAATATTATGTGACATATTACAGTGTGAACTAAAAAAAATGACAGTCAAAGCAAGACCAGTCAGTCCTGTGCAAGGAGAAAGTGCTGACGTGAAGAAATCAGTGTGACTGTAGCATCCCACTTATTTGTGCTCAGGCTCAGAAATGTGGGAGGAGGTGATTTCTCAGTAGTGATACTGAGCAGACCTCTTGTCACTACACCCTTTGTTCACAGGGACTACACAGGTTGGATGAAACATATGGTTTTGGCAAAGCCCCGTGGACTGCTGAGCTTGTATTAGCAAAGTGAGCAAGTAGACTAAGCTACCTAAAAGTGACACCACAGATTTAATGCAATAAAGATCCCAGCAGTCAAATAGCAAGAGGGAACATCGGAATAGAGAGATGCTAAAGAAAGATGATAGGTGATTAACTATTTCAACTTTTTTTTTCTTCACTAAAAGGGAGGGGAGGAGAGGAGATAAAAGTACAATGATGTGAAGTTTCACCAGTCCAGAGAAAATTAAGGGCAATATAGCATTACCAAAATATGAAAAAGAAAAAAAATTCAGATGGGGGCAGCTAGGTGGCACAGTGAATAGAGCACTGGCCCTAGAGCAGGAGGACCTGACTTCAAATCCGGCCTCAGACACTTAACACAAAAACTAGCCATGTGACCTTGGGCAAGTCACTTAACCCCAATTGCCATCCAAAAAGCAAAAAAGAAAAAGAAAAAAGGGAAAAAAAATCAAAATATTGAATAATAATAAATAGCAATGCCAACTGAATCTAAAGGAATAAACAGAAGCCTGTTGCTAGATCAGATTGGTTTGACAGATGGGTGATACTCTATAGAAGAGATGACATGTTTCTTTATTTCCTAGGGAATTTTTGAAGAGAGTCTTTGTATCCCTATTGCCTGGCACTAGTAAGTGCTTAATAAATGGTTGTCAAAACAATGAGTCAAATCAGTCAATAAACATTTATTAAGCACCTATTACAGAAGTAGCTAGGTAGCTCAGTGGATAGAGTGCTGGGCTTAGAGTCAGGAAGAGCTGAGTTTAAATCCAGCCTCAGATACTCTCTAGCTGTGTGACCCTGGGAAAGTCACTTAGCCTCTGTTTGCCTTTGATCCACTGGAGAAGGAAATGAAAAATCTACTGCAGTATCTTTGCCAAGAAAACCCCATACAGGCTCATGAAGAATTGTATATGACTGAACTACTGAACAACAATGTATCAGTCCCTAAACTAAACTCTGGGGATACAAAGAAAGGCCAAAAACAGTCCTTCACCTCAAGGAACTTACATTCTAATCAGGGAAAACAACACATAAAAAGAAGTTGAAAGGGAAGAGTATAGCCATCACTGGGGCATAAAGAGGTCCTGCCCTGTGCCTCCTCTTTAAATAGAGTATCTGAGAGGAGCTTTTAGTTGTCCACCCTCCACCCTTTTCCAGTCAGAGGAAGGGAGAGGCCCAAAGGACAGGAGTTACAGAGGAGCTATGAGTTTCAAAATAATGTGATCTTGTATGAAGATGAGTCTCTCTTTCTCTCTGTCTCTCTCTCTCTTTGTCTCTGTCTCTGTATCTCTCTCTTACACACACATACATTCACAAAGAAGATCCTTCTGGACACTGATCTCTTGATCTTAAATTGTACATAATTATTTCCTTTATTTCCTGCACCATCTCTTTGGTCCTCTAAGCTCTGTTGGCTGCTACTGAATTCTGGAACCCTTTGAGGTAACACAGTTTTTGACTCTCTTCTTGTGAGCTTAACAAGTGAGTGAGGTCACATTACTGGCAAGCCTGGGTATGAGCAAAGCTTGTGTAACTAGAGAAACTCTTCCTTATTAGCCCTTGCTTTCACTCAAGGTGATAGCCACAGAGCTCAAAAATGAGAGAACATGTCTTCTAGCGCCAAAGACTAGCTAACACCCTGGAGCCACAGAATGGGGAAGGCAGCCTATACCAAGAGGGAAGAAGTCTTTCAAAAGATTTTTGTTTTCACTCCCACTGCAACCTAAGTAACGCATCAGTTTAATGTTTAAACTCAAGGCCATTAAACTTTTCATGGTGATTTCTGATTTTAAACTTGCAGCAGAGGAAGAGTTAAACTAATTCCCAGTAATAATAGATGTTGTTGGCTTCAGGCGAGGTGCTGAGGTGTATCCTTTTGATTTAAACAACTTTTCTTTATTTACTGGAAAACTGGATTGGGATTAAACTGAAACCAAGCAAGGAAAATCAAACCACAGAATGCATGAGCATTGCAGTTCAGAACTATGTAAGCTTGAAGCCTATTTTTCCCAGGCAAGGAACTCTAACGCACAGAGCAAGAACAGAATTGGCCATCTGAAATTCACAGACCTATCCAGTCTTGCCCAGGTTTGGTGTGGGAACCAAAACATCTGCAGGAAAACATTTACAGAGACCTGTGATTTCTTCAGCCATGTGTGTGGAACATATGCTTGAGAAACTGTTAAATGTAAGACTGCATGGTTGCCCTGTCAAAAACTTATAGATCAAGTGCTCCTTTTTGTTGAATATTTTTAATTGGTCAATTAGTTCCATAAGGATATTTGGAAAGCAAATCATGAGCTTGTATTCAAGGAAGAGAGTACATAGGGCTGTTTGAAATTATCTGGGCTTTGAAGCAGCTGTCCTTTGACTGAAATTGTAGGCTGTGTCCACTACACACAGAGATCAGTTTGGTTATTTCAACTAATTGCCTTAGATATTCACTTAACTGAGTCAGTTTAGTGATGGATAGAATATGTAGTTGAATTCATTCTATCAAACCACTCGTTGGTCAGTTTGCCTAAATAGTCAAGATACTCAAACCAGTTTGAGTCTCCCAATAGCTTAAGTCAGGATGTTGCTTTTTTGTTGCTGGTCAGGGCCCTGATTTTGTCTTCTTGTGTATCTCCACTAAAGTATATAAGTGACTCTAGTCTTAGAGACTAGAGAGACAAAGAGCCTTGACCGTGGTCACACAGCCAGTTTGTAAAAGAAGTGGAAGTTGAGCCCAGTTCTAAGGGCAGTCCTTTATCCATCATCACACTGCCTCTCCAGATCATGGATATATAATATGTATATAACAAAAGTAGCAATAATAATAACTAATAGTACTTACTATGATTCAGGCACTGTACTGAGTGCTTTGCAATTATTATTTCATTTCAACCCTGGAAGGTAGGTGCTATTATCCCTACTTTACAGAAAAGGAAACTGAGGCAAACAGAAATTAAATGACTCGCCTAGGGTCACACAGCTGGTAAGTGTCTGAGGTTAGATTTTAAACTCAGATCTTCCTGACTCCAGGTCCAGAGCTCTATCCACTGTACCACCTAGCTATAAAATAGACCATATAAACATATATCTATGTGTGCATACATATATGTGTATAAATGCCCATAAATATATACCCATTTCTGCATGTGTGTATGTATGCGTGCATGCACGTATATACATATGTATGGATATATGCAGACATTTTGGCTGTCTTCAAAAAGGGAAAATGAGACAATGACACTCAACACAGTGGGGAAAGGGCTATGGCTGCTGGTACTCCCATTAGCAACATGGAACCCAATTTTGAAATTCCTTTCTGAATGTCTCTGTTCTTTATGCTAATCATTCATGAGCAGATATTGTGTCTGATCTGTTCCAATCTCCTTCCCGTGGTCTTTAATTGGATTTTATTAACTAGCATCTATTGTTAGGTTGGAACAAAAACACAAAAACTGGGAAAAGAAAATAGGCTGAATGGCACTCTCATTGTAGTGAATAATTTGAACAGGTGGGCAAATTGAAATATTTAGTGATTTGCTTTGTTTTAGTTTGTATTTAAAAGTTTATAATGATCAAATACTTTTTATTTAGAGTAGACCCTTGTATTGAGTTTGGGTCTATCTGTAGGTGTTAGATAGAAATGCACGTAACTAAGTGTTGGTGGTGCTTTCTCTCAGGCATAGCAAGTTGAAATATTTGCTTTTTACAGTTGCTGGATATGAGAACAATAGAAAGAAATGAAATTCTTCTGTTTTTTTTTAAATGTGGAACAGGGTGAGGGAGCACGTTGGTAGGTACTTTATTTGTCCATTAGTGGATCCTTTTTTGTTTAGGTTAGTAAAAGAAAACTGTAACTTTTGCTGATCATTTCCTAGGATGTGTATGAAAACACAGGCTTAATTCATTAGGTCTCTGTCCCAGAGTGATCTTCAGAAAGGGAATAAATTGAAGGCAGAATATGCCTGTTTATCCTTGGAAACAATTTGGGACAACCTGTGAAAAGCATTTTTATTTCTAGCAAGAATATCATTAGTGCATTTCATATTTTTCCTTCATGGAGGACAGCCCAGGGGTGAAAGTGAATTCCAGTACTCACTTCATAAAGTCCATATCTCCATGCCGGCAATCAAACCTCTTGGCAACAAACAAATTGGTATACATGGGCATGGAGTATACTCTCTGCGGAAAACTGGATCACTTAGAATAAATAGATCATCAGATTATTCCTTTTCAAACTGATGTGTCCTTTTAAATCATGCTTTCAAGTAAATGATGTTTAGTGAATGACTAAACAAAACACCGATGTTTGTGCCCTGGGGTTGTCCAACAGGTGCCCTTTGAGAACAATCCTGTTGTTCACAGAGATACTATTTGGCCACTCCAGGGGAAGCAATACACACATGCATGCATGTGCGCACACACACACACACACACACACACACACACACCTATCTCTTTTACTAAAGATAAAATCACAAAATCCTAGAACTTGAGATTTAGAACACTCCTAGTCCAACCCATAAATGAAAGAAAACCACACTATGATGAACCCAAAATTGAGCATCAAAACTCTGCTGGAAGACTCCTAAGGAGGAAGGGGGAGAGTTCTTCACCTCTTGAGGCAGCCCATTTCACTTTTGGACCCAATTATCCTCCAAGATTCATAAATTTGAATCACCCATATGATATAATAATATTATATGATGTATACCAATATAAAATAATATTTAATAACTTCTAATCACATATAGAACTGCTTTGCTTTTTTTCTCCTCTTGTTTTGTTTTTGTTTGCTTTTTGGAGGGGGGGAAGGCAGGGCAATTGGAATTAATTGACTTGCCCAAGGTCACACAGTTAGTTAGTAAGTGTTAAGTGTCTGAGGCCGGATTTTTGAACTCAGGTCCTCCTGATTCCAGGGCCTGGTACTCTCTACTCACTGCATCACCTAGCCACTCCTCCTTTCTTCTTGTTCTATTGCCAGATTATTTACTTACCTTTCTTTCCCTGACCCAAAAGAACTTCACCTTCTTATTTATATGACATACAAAATCATTTTTTATATCTAACTACTGTATTTTTTTATTTGTCCATCAAAATCCCTTTCATTCGTCTGTGTTAATCTATTTGCCAGTTTGTGAACTCAGTCAAGAAGGAGTCACAAGTGCTGACAAAACATTGTAGTAAGAATGACCTTCCCATTCTGGTCAATTGAAAGAACACAGAAGTCAAAAGATAAGAGATGTTTTGTAGCATTGGGTTCTAAGTTAAAATTCTAAGATGAAAGTTTTAGGTTCACTAAAAAGAGTTCACCAAAGTCAATAAAAGGGCATAAAAAGGTGAATATTGACTGCATCTTCTCCAAGTTGAGAAACCATCTTTAATAAAACAGAAATCTGGGGCGGCTAGGTGGTGCAGAGAATAGAGCACTGGCCCTGGAGTCAGGAGGACCTGAGTTCAAATCCAGCCTCAGACACTTAACACAAAAACTAGCCTGTGACCTTGAGCAAGTCACTTAACCCCAAATGCCCTCCAAAAAGCAAAAAAAAAAAAACCAAACAAACCAGAAATCATTGAAAAAAATATAATTTACACTGTGAAAATGATTATTTCTTACTGAGTGAAAAATGACAAGCCCAAAGCATCCAGATTAGGAGAATGAATAAAAAGAAGAAAAAATGCCTATTTCCTAACAATAATTGCTGACATTCATATAGAAAATTCAAGGTTTGTGATGCAATTTAAACTATTTTTCATCTCTCTCCTTGTGAGGTAGGTATAATAGGTGTTATTATCCTATTTTACAGATGAGGACATCAAGGATTTTTAAAATTCAAATAACTTGTTCATTGTGACACAGAGAGTAGGTATCAAGGGTATTATTTGAACACAACTCTGTTTCTCCTAGCTATAAATCCAGCCCATTCTACTATATGTATATTCTACTATATACATACACTATATATATGACCCCATTTGGGATTTTCTTGATAAAGATACTGAAGTGATTTGTCATTTCCTTCTCCAGCTCATTTGACAGGTGAGGAACTGAAGCAAACAGGGTTAAGTGACTTGCCCAGGGTCACACAGCTGGTAAGCAGCTGAGGTCAGAATTAAACTCATGAAGATGAGTCTTCTTGATTCCAAGTCCAGAGACACCTAGTTGCCATGTAATTAATAGGTGGGATTTATATAGTACCTTAAATTTAAATTATTTTTATATATTATTAATTTATAGGATTCTCAAACCAACCATGTGAGGTTTTATTATTATGCCTATTTTCTAGATGAAGAAACTGAGTCTTTGAGAAGTTTAGTGACATGTCCAAGTTCACACAGCTCATAAATGTATAAGGTAGGATATGAACCCAGACCACTCTAGTACTCAATCCACTATGCCTATATAATTTGCACTTATTTGTAAGAATGCACTTCACAATTATTCTTATGGCAATAATTGATATGTTAAACAAAGTTCACAAAAGTTCCCTGGTACTAAAATAATCAGGGGAAAAGTGAATAAAATTAGCAAAATCTTTTTTTGTGTGTGTGATGAATTGTAGGCAGAACAAAGAAGATTTCTTTGATATATTCAAGGAAAAAAATAATCAGTCTCACTACTATGTGATCTGACAGCTTTAAACTACATAATATCACATAAATAAAATAATGGACTCTGTGTTATTAGATGGATAGTCTAAATTTCAGAAAGTTCAAATAAGACTCCCCTATCCTTCATTTGTCTGAGGACTTATTCAAATGATGTATTTCTGGGCTTTGCTAAAATACTAAAACCTATCTAAGTGACATTCTCTATTGTACTGAAATAAAAAGCTCACCACAAATTCTAAATTATCCTAATTATAATCATGTGTTTGATCATTCTTAAACTAAATTTATATATTTTCCAAGATAATGAGAGTTGTGAAAGGGGAGTAAAATTTGGTATATCCTAAAGCAAGGATTGGAAACTGAGAAAAACAAAGTGTACTTTTCCATGGGCTCAGGTTACTGGCATCTGGATGCACAGACACATGTAGTAAATTGGGGGTTCCACCATAAATCACCCTAATGGTGTGCATTGTAAATGTAATGCAGGATCTCCCCTTTGTAAGAGTCCCCTTTTAAAACATAACATGACTATGTATACTCCAAACAGTTCAAGTGACTTCATTTCAAAGTGACAGAAACTGCTATGTTCTCACTCTGCAATTTAAAAAATGATTTTTAACAATAAATAGCAGTTGAAGTGAGTCAATTTAGCAGTGACAAAGAGGGTTTTTGACTATAAATGTAGTGCTTAAACAGTTATTTTAGCAGTAGACTTGTCAAGTTGATGTAGTTGGGCATCATAAAAACTGTTTAAAACTGTAAATTTAACTGTTAAAATTAGCAGTTACATTGTTGGCAGCTAATAGTTGTAAAAATGGAGCAGTAAGAAACCCAAACAAAAAACAACCCCCCCAAAAAAAACCCTCAAAATTGATTTCAATTGTCAATACCTAATATAGATATATAGATATGCTTTTTTGATATGCATTTATATATCTATATGTACACACATATATTTTTCGATTTCACTTTCCAGGAAGTACCTGACAAACTGGCCCAGTTAACCCATGCAGAATAGTTTCACCTAAAACACATATGGTATTTGAAGAAGAGCAGGAGAATTTGTTCAACATTTTACTAGCAAACCAGAGGTTAAAAACATAGACCTGAGGCACAGAACACAGCTTGGTAATTAGCTCCCGAGGGTGAACTCCTTTACTCATGGCTCAACTATAATTTGCAGGGTTATCCTTGACTATGTCGTTTGGCCACTCTGTGCCTCAAGTTTCCCCATCTATAAAATGGAACTAATAATCTTTAATGTAAATCAGCTTGGTTTAGGAGCTAATGGGCTTGTGGTTGAATACAACTCATTTAAACTCTGCAGCTGTGACTGCAGGGGGAAGACTTTTGTACCTCATTTTCTTTAGAAGACAGGGAGAGTGAACGGGTCTACTGAAGAGGGACAGCTGAATACAGTGGGAAAGTTGGCTTACAGTTTGAACCATCCACTTGTCCAGGGCAAGTACAGTCTATGTCTGTTTTCTCTCTTGGAATGGTCCCAATATCTGCTGGTTATTCTGGGGAGAAGTTAGACCACCAAAGTAGATTCCAGCAATTTCTAGTACTGTTGATTTAGCCTCTGAAGTATCATTAATGGGGAAAGAAAAATTGGATAGGGAATCGCAGGCAAGGGCCCTGAATCTAAGTTGGTCAGAACATTCTTTGGTGGTAGAAAAAAATTTATCAGTATGAGAGAGGAATAGGAAGAGAGGAATGATTGAATAAAACATGCAAAAATGATTCGACCAGTCTGCACCAACCCTACTATTGACTCATTATTAACCAGTTAATTCAGGAAAAATAACTTTCTAATAAATAAAACACTTAAGTTTCTCTGTAATGAGGTGAGTATGATTTGATTTAACTGTCACCTTCCTAATGAAGGTTTTTAATTATTTCTCACAAAATGTTAATTTTTAAATGGTACTCTATGCCTACTACAAAGTGTTTGAATAAAATGTTTCTATGAAGAGAGGGTGTTATTAAATCCAATGAATTTTTTCTGCATTTGGACTTTCATTAAAAAAAATTAGTGTTGTTTACTAACATAATTCAAACTAGCCAGAAAACTAGATAGTTGAGGTATCTATGAGAATTCCCATATAAATTTCTTATTTTTACTTTATCTGTTGAAGGTGATCATATGCTTGACTTTATTGGGATTTGGTCCAAGCACAAAGAACACTTTTGGAACGACCATATCAGAACTACAGATTCAGTCAGTTACAAGGTCAAAAGGTCCATGCATCCTTCCTCAATAACTTCAGTGCCTGGTTCAGTCTTTCTCTCCTGCTAACTCTGGCTCTCATATTAGAGGACTTCAAGATGTATATTGACACTTCCTCAAATACCCTAACCTCTGAATTCCTCAAGGTCCTCATTGCCCTGACCTGCTCCTCCATTCCTACCACAGCTACAAAAAGAGAGGGTATTACTCTTGACCTCATCATTACCCACAAGTGTTTCACATCCATGTACATGAGCTCTGAAATTTCTTTATATAACCATAATCCATTGTCATTGTCATTCCACCCCCTCTATTTATTGCAAGTCCCAACCCTGCTCTTTGTCCTCACCAAGATATCCAGTACCTCCACTTCCCAGTTTTGCCCCAGGCCATCATCACTTCACTGGCTACACTCTCTTTCCTTCTCTATATTCATGATCCTTTGGTGACCAAGTTCAATCCTACATTTTCCCCTTCTTTAGAGTCTTTTGCCTCTTCATCTTATCAAAGGTCTTGCCCCACATAATCTCAACATTGGATCACTCCCACTACCCTTTGCTTTTGTTCAGTTACCTTTGTGCTGCTGAACAAAGGTAAAAAAAAATCATGAAACTGCTGACTGAGTCCACTACAAATTTACTTAATCTCAACTCAGCCCTCACTAATGGAAAGCAATTCTGTTACACCTCTCCAATCAACTGATGCTTTTCCAAACCTTTTCATCCCTTCTTAAACCTCCCTTGCCTCTTTCTCCCTCCTTTCACTAATATAAGGACTTTGCCTCATATTTTACTGAAAAAACTTTAAGCTATTCATGGAGAGCTCCCTCTTCTTCCCTACTCCTCACCTCATGTCACTCAGATACCTTCTGCCACTATCTACTCCTTCACCCTTGTCTCACAAGAAGTGTCCCTTCTTACCAAGGCAAACCCCTCTACGTGCAAAAGTCATCCCATTAACAGGTGTTTAATTGTTGTTCATCCTTCATTTGAAAGAGGACCAATGACATCCTTAGGGTGATGTCTCAACTTGTGTATGAATTAGATTTAAGTGAGGCTTAAGACTCTCCTCCAGTCTTCAAAGTCTAGTAGCTAGACAAAAGTCAAGATGACGGGATGTCCCAGGATGCAGTGAATGACCTTAACCTTCTAAATTAAAGTCTTTCTCAGGCCTCAGTTTTTCTGAGGCAATGCCTATTCAATGACTTAATAAATGTTTAATTATTGACAAACTATCCTCTCTAACAGATTGTTCCCTCTAATATTCCTATTCTCAATGATCTTCACTCTTTTCCAGTCTACTGGCTGCTTCTCAATTGCCTACAAACTTACCCATGTCTCTTTCTTTCAAAACACTCACATGATCTATCCATCCTCTCTACCTATCATTCTATATTTCTCCTCCCTTTTGTGGCTACACTCCTTGAGAAAGCTATCCAAAATGGACGCCTCCATTTCCTTTCCTCTCACTCTCTTCTTAACTCTTTGCAGTCTGGTCTCCAACCTGATCATTTAACCAAAACCCCTACCACAAATTACTAATAATCCTTTAATTGCTGTCTAGTGGCAATTTCTCAATCCCATCTGTCTTGTCCACTCCGTAGCCTTTAACAATTTCAATTATTTTCTTCTTGATAATCTTCTCTTTTGATTTATAACACTGCTCTCTCTTTGTTCTCCTCCTATTTGTCTGACCACCTCTTTTTATTCTTTGTAGCTGGATCTTCATCCATAGCATGCCTTCTGACTTCTAAAGACCTCCAAGGTTCTGTCCTAGAACCTATTCTTTTCTTTATTTATGTTATTTTACTCTTTGATCTCATAAGCTTCCATGGTTTGAATTTCCATCTCAATGCAGAGTCCTCTCCAATTTTCTGATCCAACTCTAATCTCTCGCCTTACATTTCCAACTGCTTGATCACCCATGTAGAAATGGGTGTCCCATAGGCATCTTAAACTCAACATATCAAGAACAGAATTCATTATTTTCCCCACTCTCCCTTCTTTGTGATTTCCCTATTACTGTGGAATCTATCACCATCTTTCTAGTCACCCAGGCTAGAAAACCTAGGTGTCATCCTTGCTTCCTTTACTCTCTCTCTCTGCTCTTTTGGAGCCAAGTAAAATGAACCATTCCCTCTTTCATATGAAAGTCCTTCATATATTTGATGATAGCTTAGTCAGCCCTTCCTAGGCTTAGTTCAATTTATGTACTGATTCTTATATAGTACTGTAATGGCAATGTATTTTTGCTTAATGGGAAGATCTTTCACATCTATAGGCCGTGTGACCTGCTTAAGTCACATGGAGACCTAAGTCACATGAATTTAAGTCACATGAAGTCTGTGACGGGAGGAGCTTGCTGAATGGGTCAGGAAGGGTAGAGCAGCACCCAGAGGAAGTTGGTGAGAGCAGTTAGAGCTAAGGGAGAGAGAGGAAGTAGACAGCAAGCTGTGAGTGTTCTTTTGTGGGAAGGCCCTAGCAGAGGAAAGGCTTGGGGATGGCAGTGCCTACTGCAGCGTTATTATATATAGATTGCTTTGTTGCTATTATGGATTTGGCTTTCTGATGTTGGGATTTGACTTTCTGGTGTTTGAATAAATGTTTTGGTTCTGTCTTCTATGTGGAGGGTATGTTATATTTTGTGATTCAGAATTACGCTGGCATTTTCATAGCCACAGTAATCAGTATGAATATCAAATTGGTGCTACAAGTACCAAATCAATATTCTCTACTGTTTTTGTCCCTTTCTTGTATATCCCCAGACCTTAGCACACAGTAAGTACTTGATATATATTTGTTGACTGGTCATCCAGTTTGTCCTCATCTAAATCCTTTGCAGTGTAGAAGTAATTTATGTGCTATATTCTATTGTTAACTATCCATAACTAGATCACATTATATTAATATTAACATGAGAAAAATCAAAGTCCATTTTTTTTCAAAAAATAAATGTTTTACTTCCAATAATAAAATATTGAAAGTTTAGTAGAATTCAAATTTAAGTAGAGGATAGGCTTTTTTTTTATCATATTCCTATACATACAGAGTATTTAACATAGTGAGTCAGTGCACTGACTCTATGACAAAAAGTATGATTCAATGACCTGAGCTCTATTTTCCTCTCTTTTCTATATGGTCTTTTATAGAGCAGTCATTGGTGTCATTTAACCTCTTTGTACCTAAGTTTCATTATCTATAAATAGATTAGAATAGTATCCATTCCTCCACAAGTTACAAAGATGTTATAAGAAGAAATTATGATAAAATCTTATTCAAATCTTTAAGATTTACAAAGTGTTTTTCTCAGCCTTATGATGCTTATAATGCAAATATTATTCCCATTGAACAGATGAGGAAACTGAGGTTCAGAGAGTATGGGTTTAAGTGATTTATTAATGGTCATACAGTTATACTTGGGTTAGAATTCAAACCCACTAAGCTAGAACTTTATCTCTCTGGGCTTCAGTTTTCACAATTATAAAATAAAAGAGTTGGACTGGATTATCTCTAAGTCCTACCAGCTTCAAATCCTATGATCCTATTAAATTCCTGGCAATATATGAAACTTAGAAGTCAAAGAATCCCTGAGCTGGAAGATGCATAACCCAGTCCAACTCCCTATGTAGACATGTTTCTGATCTCCCAGTTGTTAGAGCTCTTTCCCTATTGAAATTGCTTTATATTCTTTTTTCTATGTATGTTTAATAGCCCCTCCAGTATAATCTAAATTCCTTGAAGACATAAATTGTTGGGTGTTTTTATCCCCACTGCCTCAAACATTGAAGTTGTTTAATAGTTATTTTGTTGACTTGAAAGGACTTCCCTGCCCAATAATTAATTCCCTTTATAATATCCTTTTCAAGTTATGGCAATTGTCCTTGAACACCTCTAATGACAGGGAACTCATTACCTAAGCAAAACTCTTTCATTTGGGGGTCAATTCTAATAATTTCTTCTTGACGCTGAGTTGAAATCTGCCTCTCAGTAACCTCTCCTCATCCATCCTAATTCTTTCTGTGGCTAAGTAAAATAAGGCTAAATCCTTCCCAATATGAAAACCTTCCAAATATCTGAAGATAAGGATCATGTTCCATGCTAACTCTTTTCTTCCCAAAGCGAAACTCTTCTAGTTCCTTCAACTAATAGCCACACAATGTGGGTTCCAGCCATCCCAATACCAGTTTTTGATCCTTCAACATTTGTATACTTTCATGGATCTATAATCTCATCAATGAAACCTACCAACTTTGGATACCCTCTAAAAACTGAAAGATTTGCTGACTCCAAAAACTAATAATAACTGGTAACTATGGAGTGCTTTAAATTGGAGCTTCATTATACACCTGCAGAGGTAAGTTGTAGGGTGTTTTTGGTTTGTTTGTTTCTCCAGATCTGTGATTTTATTAGTATAGGGACATCCCAGTGTCCCTCCCTCTACTAACATGAGTCCTTTGGAACAGACTGTCTTAGAGAGTTGCCTAGGACAGAAGGTGGCTAAATAATCAGGCCATGGGCACACAACTGGCATTTGTAGCCATGCCATGCTGCTTGCCTCAAGAAAGACATTTTAGCAACCTCCAATCTCATCATTTTGTAGATGGGGAAATTGAAACTAAATGAAATTTTCAAGGCAACAAAACTAGCAAAAGACAGAGGCAGGATTCACATGCAAGTCTTCTGGACTCTAAGGCTAACTCTATCCTCTGTACCAGAGATGTCAAACAATTACGGCCACAAGACTCCCTAAGTACAACTGGAACCAAGCTAAAATGTAATTGGAAATATTTAACAAAATAAACTAAAATACAATTGAACATAGGTAATGTTAATGTGGTTTTCTAAGTCAGCTGATGGCCCTTCAGGAAGAGAAGTGGTGCAATGGATAGAGTGGCAGGCCTGGAGTTAGGAAGACATGTCTTCCTAAGATCACATCTGACCTCAGACACTTAACTGTCACCCTGGGAAAGTCTCATAATCCTGACTGCCTCAGTTTCTCCATGTACAAAATGATCTGGAGAAGGAAAGGGCAAACTACTCAAGTAACTCTACCAAGAAAACCCCAAATGGAGTCACAAAGAGTCAGACTGCTAAAAACGACTGAACAACAATGGAACCCGCTCAGGGACCTGCTTGCATCTCTTTTAGTTTGATACTAATGCTCGGTGTCATGCTGCGTCTGATGTCTATCTGGAGTATGGGACAATTCCAGCTGCTGAGACTACTTTACTTTCATATGTCTTAGTTCTCCACTGAGTTAAGCCTCACAGATCTCAGAATCGCATACTGTTTTTAACCTATGGTGAATTTTTCAACATTTCTATTAGGTGTTATCACTCCATTAACAAGTACCATGGTGGTATTTATTTACTGTTTTTGTTTTGTTTTGTTTTTAGAACATCATCTAGTTCATTGACAAGGCTTCACTGATATACTAGAATGGCTACCTGAGCAGTAAAGGAATTAATTGATAGGAGTTAACTCAAATATTCTTAGGGTGGCATTGAAGGGCTAATTGTTGATACATGGTCTTCTTAACCATATTATACTATTGGCTATAAAAGAAACAGTTTGATTAAAAAAAAATCATCAGATACCTGAACAGTCAAGGTGGTACATGCTTTCATTAGGATATTCACATTCCTCTCCCAAGTCTTTTTTTTTTTTTGCTTTTTTGGAGGGCAATTGGGGTTAAGTGACTTGCCCAAAGTCACACAGTTAGTAAGTGTGTCCAAGTGTCTGAGGCCGGATTTGAACTCAGGTCCTCCTGATTCCAGGGCCGGTGCCCACCCCTACCCCCCTCCCACCAAGTCTTAAAGTAATTGTTCCACTATTAATCACCAGCTCTATTTTAAAGCCTAGAACCCAGTTCTATTTTAAAATATTCTGGAAAGCTCGATATTTTTAACAAATTAAAAATAAGGAAATTGATTCTATAAATAAATAATGGCTAGCTTCCTCAGCATTATTTTTTTCTTCTTTCCTAAGACCTGGTCTCCACATCTCACTACAGCTGAAAATGCAGGTGATACTTGTGGGCCTGGTCCCATTCTCATGGTACTCTCTTACTCCTAGGGATTTGCTGTATTTTCAGATTTAGCATGGATTCCAAATCAATTTAGCCCACTGACTCCCTCACAGCAGGGAATATAGCCATGCTCTACCTTGCTGGCAACTCAGTACTAATTTTCCACATATTGTATTTAAGTCCCCATTCATTATGTGAATTAGAATGGAGAGAGTCACTAGCATCAATACTGTAGACAACCAACCCAAGGCTGAATTCCAAAACTGTCTGTATATACCCTGCACAATCTGTATTGATGTTGTCTCTAACACCTAACTCATCAATAGTACAAATAATTACATTTTAATCATTTAAAAACAAAACCATCATTTTCTCAAAACTAAAAAGGATGACTTAATCTCCTCCCCACAGTTTATCAGCCTTTTAAAGAAGGTGCTAAAGCATCTGAAAACACACAGTAAGATGTGCTTAGCTTTTTGGGGGGAGATAGTTCAAACTCTCCCCACCTTACACTGCTCCAAAAAAAAATCCAGAAATCTAGTCATCTTATCACATCCAGACAAATGCCAAAGTGAAAGCTGAGAAATCTTGACCAGTGGCCTCTCCTCCTGGTTTGATCTGGTAATGATCACTCTGGAGTTCACTCTCAGAGCCTTCAATGTGGCACCAAAATAAATACTGTAAATATTGCTTGTGGACCTTCAGCAAAGTCAATAGAAACACTGAGAAATTCAGGAGAATTTAAAATGGTGTATTGAACTAGAGAGAAAATCTGGCTTTAGGATTAGGTAAAATGGCTATAAAGATGGACCAGTCCTACTCCCCACTCTGGGCACTGGCTACCACAAGGGGCAGGAAGGTAGAAGACTTGTTATAATTAACTTAATGTTGCTTTGGGGCAGCTAGGTGAGTTCCCCGACCTGGAGTCAGGAAGACTCATCTTCAAATCTGGCCTCAGATACTTACCAGCTGTGTGATCATGGCCAAATCACTTAACCTTGTTTGCCTCAGTTTCCTCATCTGTAAAATGAATTGCAGAAGGAAATGGCAGTACCTGCCAAGAAAACCCCAAATGGAGTCACAAAGAGTCAGACACACCTGAAATGACTGAACAATATAACTGAGATTCCCCACTCCCACTGCCCTCTAAGGAGGAGTACTCTATAAATACTCATTATTGAGGTTTAAAAACAGAAACAAAACCTTCTAAGCTACTTGTGTCCAAGGCCACCAATCTTTGTCTTTCTTTGCTTTGGACTTATAGTGAGACTTTCTACTTGGCCCTTTCCCCCTTCCATAGCAGGCATCCATCCATATCCATGTGCACTGGGGGAGTTCTATAAGGTAAAACCACAGTGGGAGAGCCTACAGGAATAAATTTCCCTGGGACTAAAGGGATCCTCTAAACTCATACTGAGGCCCAGGGTCTGCTGAAGGCCTTCCCTGGAAACTATGGTTTTACACACAGAGCCTAGAGGAATTTTACCTGGGGGAGCTATTCCTTTAATTAGGCTTTACTGAAGTGAATGAAAAAAGCAAACAAACAAAAAAAAAACACGAACCAGAGTGAGGGAAAGACTATTTTATCCAAAAGAAAGGGGAAAAAAAATCAACTCCGAGAACCAGAAATTTCCTTCATTTACACTTCTCAGCTTTTAGTATCATATTCCCAAACTGCCTCCCACATCTGGGCTTTGGTGCAGAATAAGTGTGATGTGCACACTGAATTCGGAAGTGACCCCTGTGGTTAATCTAATTCTTGGAATAAATAAGCTGTGGCCTCATTTGGATAAAATATGAACTGACCCTGAACTTTACCCAAAGGCTCAAATCAAAGATTAATTACCCAAAGTACCATTTTCACTTACTCTGGCTCACCTTTTTTTGGCTAGCTTTACAACAGTTTTACAAATCAGAAGGAAAAAAATAACATACCACAAATGTTCTATTTTTTTTTTCACTAAACTCAAGCACCTAACCTAGGATTAAAATTCTAGCCTAGTGAGCCTCGGTCTAGGACTGGGCCAAGTGACTGAAATCACTGGCAAGCTCTTTGCATCATTTCTTTCATCACAAACAAGGGCCTTGTCCCTGTATTAGTAATAATAGCAGTGACAATAATAATAACCCACCTTATTAAAGGTATAAATGTATGATACAGCTTTATAAGCATTATCTCACTTGATCCTCATGTTAATTCTATGAGGTAAATACTATTACAATATCTTTTTAACAAGTGAGGTTCATAAAAGTTTAGTGACTTATGCAGGGTAAGTGACTGAGACAGATTTTGAATCCAGGCCTTCCAAGTCCAGTGATGGATCTGCTGTATCACATGGCCTCTGGGGGAAATCTCTTTGGGAATACCTTGTAAAATCTCAACATTGACTTGTGGTAGTTGTTAAAAGAATGTCATATACCACCAAGGGGAAAAAAAAATTGCTTCTTACCACTATTGTCACTTTTTAATAAAGAGTAACGGCTCCCACCACACTACCAAAAAACAAAAACCCTTTCAATAGACATAGCTTCAAACTTTGGATTTTGACCTGATCCTACTAAGCCAAAGAATAAAATGGGTATCTTTTTTTTTTACTGTCACCTTCAATTTCCAGAATATTCTTCTTTACTTCTTGAACCAAAAAATTGACCCTTTATAAGAAAGAATAACATGTAAAACAAAATTTTAAAAAATGAGAACTAGCCAACATATGTAGAGAATTTCATATCTATAGTCCCCTACCTCTTAAAGGAAGACTAGGAAGATGCATTCTCATGTATTTTCTTTGGTTCTAACCTTAATCATTAAAAATAGCAGTGTTAAATTTTTGATGTTTTGGGTATTCTTTCCATTTATATTGGTGTAGTCATGATGTATGTTGTTTTCCTGGTTCTTCTTAGTTTGCTTTGCATCAATTCACCTAAGTCATCCCATACTTCCCTGTAGTTTTCATATCCATCATTTCTTATGGTACAGTAACTTCCATCATGTTCAGTTAGCACAATTTTTTTTACTTCTTTCCAACCTAGGAAATGTCTACTACTCAAAAAAATACCAAAATATAGATTTTCTGCCTCCATCTAATATGATTCCCTCTGCCCTTTCATTACCCTGTTTATTTAATGGCATTTATATTTCCTCTAAAGCTAATAACTTTTATCTCTGACCTACATAAAGAATTTTCAAAGATGCTTGAAGTATTTAATTAGGAACAATAACAAAATCATGCCCATCTCCTCCTGTGTTTTTCTAGTCACATACATCACATCTACTTCTAGGAACATGAAAAGTTCAGTTCATTCAAAAGCACTCTCTCTATTGTAGTTTTATTGAGATGATTAGGGTTTTTTATTTTTCCTTTTCTTTTAAGATAGCTGCAGGCCCTTCCCTCCTGGCCCAGTTGCTGCTGCCTCAGACTCTAGTGAATGTGAACAAATAAGAGAGAGAAAAAAATTGAAAATACCTGAAGAGAATAGAGAACAGGGTGATGGGGTAAGATGGATTACTTGAATTTTCCACCAATCACTGAACAACACATTGGCTAAAGCATTGATTGATGAAGTATTTAAGTCGTCAATCTCACATCACATCCCTTTTCACAAATGGCTGCAGAAAGGGGTTGACATAGAGCTGGTATCAATGGAAGTTGGCTTTGCTACGAAATATAAGAAAGACCTCGAGTCCACAATTTGCTCCCTTGCAAGGTGTTCAATAACCACTTTCGACGGCCACTTTGCCAGCAAATGTTTCACTTAAAACGTCGGTATTCTTTACTCAGGACTGCCGTCCAGTTCTAAATTTATAGGCCTTTAAATATGTGGGAAGGTTTACTTTCCTTTAGTTTTCAATAAGGTTTTCCACAATGGAGCCTACATCCCCCAGTATGGGCTGCCACTATTTGACAGAACTAAAGAACTAAGGTTGCATTTTGATCCTTTTGAAAATGTGTTAATTCCCTACTTAGATTTTATCAGTACTTTTAGTTTGAAATTGCCTCCTGACCCTTAGAATATTAAGGGGGATACATGATAATTGTGGACAAATATTTGAAAGGCCATCACGTAAAAAGTAGACTTGCTCTGTGATACTCCAAAATCAGTTATCTCCCCTAGGTGGCCACTGGAGTCAGGGAGACTTGAGTTTAAATCCCACCTACTGGCTATGTGACCAGGCACAAGTTATTTACCTCTGTATGCCTCAGTTTCCTTAACTGTAAAATAGATTTGTTGCTGTGAGAATTAACTGAAATATTAATAAAATACTTAGAATAATAGTGCTTGGCACAGAGTAGATGCTTAATAAATGCTTGTTTCCATCCTCCTTCCAGAAGGTAGAATTATGGCCAACAAAATTTATGCAGATGCAGATTTCAGCTCAGCATAAGCAGGCATTTTCTAATTAGAGCTGTCTAATGATGCAATTGATAGCCTCATAAGAGAACATATCTTTCATCCCTAGAAGTAGTCAAGTAGAGGCCAGTATTAGCAAAATGCTTTAAAAAATATTCCTGAATTTGAGTGCTAAAGAAGGAATTAATGCTCAGTGGGAGGTTGAAATGGATGACCATTAGGTACTTCTAACTCAAAAGTCTAGGATGTCCATCTATGGCATTTGTGAGTTAACGGACATTAGTAATGCAAAGAAGAAGCATTTAGAGGATCTGAAAATATTTCCAAATCAACAGTGACATACAGCTATTTGGCTGTTGACTCTGCAATGCTTCCAGATTAATGTCAAGACTAGGTAAAAAGGTCAATTGAAGAGTGCCATTTAGTTTCCCATCTCTACGGAGGCACACCTGGTTAGGCCATAAACAATTGTAATTAATATCCAGAGGAAATACTCTTACAAGTAAGTGCTCTAGCACGTAAATTTATTTTGATGTCACATTTCCTTTCTGAATCTAATAATATTTTATGAGACCACACAGCATGTCCCTCTGCTTTACATTTTCTTTTGTTTCCTCTTAATTATGCAATGGCTATAAAATATGATAAAAAGCCCGTCAAAGAAATAGGAGTAACTAATTCTTTTTAGCAACTTTAAAAAATCATCCTAAACAAACATTTTAAATTTTACTGGCTACTGTCCTTTTGTCCCCAAACACCACATGCAGGAATGATTAAATCTCAGTGATATGTAGCATCTTTTTTTTTTTTTTCAGGACAAATGTGGTCACTTACAAAGTTGAGACTGAAAGACTTGCATCCGCCATTGAAATAGTTCAGTTTCTAAAAGTTAGAGTGAATACACTTTTCATATGAACAAGTGGAGGAATAAGGAAGTTTACCAATTTTTACAACATGAAAATCAGTTTCAGACCTTGGAAGGAAATAATTAGGTCAACTCCAGGAAATGTTAGTCTTTTTAAATTATTCCCCTACTCTTCCCTTTTGGTGCCCTTCTCTGGTACCACATCTTTCAGAGTACCCCTCCTCTAAATCACCTAATACTCATATGCATAATGAACTCCAAATTCCATAAGAGTCCCCCCAAAACTTGTCATCTTGTCCCAAATTTCACCTGACTTGTCTGTAGACAATAGATGTAGATTCTAATGTATGAACCTTACTCAAAGCCTTTTCAGCTCAGTAGGAAGTCAGAATTTGGGATTCACTGAAATAACTTTCCTGAACCCAATCAGAAGTGTTATATGACAGCCAAGACAGTTAATACAGTCTCAAGATGCATTTAGATGCACATAGATTCCTGGAATAGGGAGATGACAGTTCCTCTCTACTCTGACCTTGCAAACCCCACCTAGTGTATTGTAATCTTTTCTCAGCAACACAATTTAATAAGGACATTGATGAACTAGACAATGTTCAGAGAAGGGAAACCAAGATGGTGATGTGCACTGAGTCCACAGCAGATTAGCTGAAGGAACTGGCATGTTTAGTTTAGAATAAGACAGTGTGGAAAAGTGAGCCAATTAAAGTGTCTAAAGGGCTATCACATGATAAAGGATCAAACTTGTCCTATTTGGCTCCAGAGGGCAGAACTAATCAATCAACAAACGCGTTTTAAGCACCATCTGTATGCTCAAGCATTGTGATAAGCTTTGGAATACAAAGAACGGCAAAAACTGACCCTACCCTCAAAGTGCTCTCACTGAAATGGGAAACAACTTGCAAACAAACTATGGACAACCAAGACATATGCAGGTATATTGAAAGTCATGTCACTGGCAATGCACAGGATTGAGGGGGATCAAGAAAGGTTTCTTGCAGAAGGTCAGATTTTAACTGAGACTTGAAGGAAGCCAGGGAAGCCTGGAGGTGGAAATAAGGAGAGAGCATTCTAAGCATGGGGAACAGCCAGTGAAAATACGTGGAGTCAAGATAGTGAGTGTCTTGCTTGAGTAACAGCAAGTAGGACCAATGTCACTGGGAGTATACTAACCACTGAGGAATGAATTTGGGTAGATTATCATGCTTAGAAAGCCTGGGAGGTTATCGGAAAGTGGAGTAGACTGGAGTAGACTGGAGGGTGAACCTGTAGAGGAGAGTGAACAGCATGACTGAGATGTCTTGTATCCATGGAAACTGCATCGTGGGAATTTGCCCAGCTTTTTCTGGGAGGTGGTCCAGCAGTCAATGTCACTCCAAGTTTGAGATAAGAATAACCACCATCCAACTGTTTTTAGTTTGGAACACTTAAAAGCTTCCCAAATCTCTGGCAACTGCAAGCTAAACAAAAATTTCCAGCAATTGAGTTGTTTATAAATTATGACTGAAACATTAACAGTTTACAGTGGATATGATTTGGGGGAATTTATAGAATTTTCTAGTGCCCAATATATCACTAATTGATCAATAATAAAAATTAAGGAAAGCAGTTTATGATCTCAGGAGTCAGTTTAAAGCTGGAAAGAGAACACAATGCTAATCTAAGCAGTCCATTATTGTTCATAGTCTTTGCCAGAACAGGTACTGTATCTGTTCTTAATTTGAAAATCCACTAGCTGATTCATCATGGAAATGTGATATTCTTATAAACAAACTAACATCAAAAGTCAATTGTGCAAAGAGTACACTGAAGAAAATAGCTTGAAATTATGCAGACAGATAAAGTTTGGAGGCCATCATTGTTGTATGAAGAAATACAGAAAGGAATAACGAGGTATACTGTAACATTTAATCTGTCAACTTAATTTGACACTTTGTACAAAAACAACAACTATATTTACTAGGTTAAGAATTCAGCTCACCTGATGCCACTATTGGGCATGCCACGGTCACCATCATCCTTCCAGTCACCAAGATTAGAAGCCTCAGAGTTATTCTTGACTCTTCACCCTACACAGTGGTCAAGTCTTGCCAATTCCATATCCAAAACATCCCTCACTCTGTCTCTTTTCTCTACTTACATGCCCATCACTTTATTTGGTCTTCATAACCTTTTGCCTTGACCACCTCAACAGCTTCTTAATTGGTTGCTTGCCTCAAATTTCTCCTGTTCTCAATCCATCTTCCTCATAGTTGCCCAAGTGACATCTGGAGAGGTCTTTCGACATCATTCCTCTGCTACAGAAGCTCCTGAGTGTCCCTTCACCTCTAGGATCAAATGCAAACTCTTTGGCATTTGGAGCCTTAGAAGACCTGACTGCAGCCCACCTTTGCAGACTGAGCACATTGTCGCTCTTCACACTCTCCGATTTAGTCAAACTGGTCTTCTCACTGTTCCTTATACACATTGCTTCTTCTCCAGTCTCCATGGCCTTTATTAAACTGTCTCCTGTGCCTAAATTAATTTTCTTCTCAGCTCCACCTGTCAGGATCACTTTACTGTTGTTCACTTATTTTCAGTCCTTTCTGACTCTTTGCAATCCCATTTGAGGTTTTCATGGCAAAGATACTGCAATGATTCACCATTTCCTTTTTTGGATCATTTTACAGAGGAGGAAACTGAGTCAAACAAGGTTAAGTGATTTGCCCAGGGTCACACAATAAGTGTCTGAGGTGGGATTTGAACTCAGGGAGATAAGTCTATCCAACATGACACCTAGCTGCCCCTTAGAATCTTTACCTTCTTTCAAAGTTTAGGTCAATCACTACCTCCTTCATGAGACCTTTTCCAATCATGCCAGCTACCAGTGTCCCCCCTTCCATACTATTGGGTATTTGCTTAACATGTATTTTGTATTTACTTTTCTATATACGTATTGTTTCCTTTGATAGGACATAAGTCATTGGGGACAGGAACAATTTCAATTTTCTTTTTGCACATCCAGTACCTAGCATTTTGTCTGGTACAAAAATAGGAACTTAAAGATTGTTAAGTGAAAATATTCATAGCATTACTTTTTTGGTAAAGAGAAAAAACCCTAGAAATAAAGTGAGTGCTCATCATTGGGTGAACAACTTAGCAGACTTCGATATACAAACTTAATGAAATAAAATTATGCCATAGAAAACAACAAACATGAGGAATTCAGAAACACCTATGAAGATTTCTGTGAACTAAAAGAGACTGAAGAAAACACCCAGGAAACCAATATAATAATGTAAGCAAAAATAGCACCAAAAAGAAACTGAACTAAATTCAACACTGGTTCCAGAGGAAAGATGATAAAATATAGCTCCCTCTCCTTCATACAGAGAGGGTACAGCAGATGCCAAATGTTGCAAACATCACTAGTCACAATCATGAGCCCTATTTCACTATTAGAAAGGAAGATGATATACATTGGGAAATTAACATGGTGGGGTTTTTTTTAAAGCATTGCTACAATTAAATAAAATTCAGCTCACCCCTGTAGTTTGTATGGGCACTTTAAAATGGCCTGCCTCTTATTACTATAAAACAATATAGTCAGCTATATAGGCCACTGGTTGGAGAAACACTATATTCTGATATGTTGCATGGCAGAAATCTTGGTTAATGGTCTAATGGGAATTAGAAAAACCTGAGGCTTTGGAAAGAGGTCTAAATGATACATTGGCAGAGAGAAAATATATTAATTCTACTTCTAAATGTTTTTGTTTCAATCTTTCAAAACAGGGAGTAAAAACAGAAGGTGACAATTATGTTTGACTCTTTCGGCTGACAAGAGTGAAACATCAAAGTAATAGCAATCATACAAGCTACTTTCTCCTACTATTTTTAATAGCTTTCCTAAGACTGTATATGAGAGAGTGAATGGTTGTGTGTGTGTGTGTGTGTGCATTATGATCTTAATGACCTTAATTTCCTAAAACAGTCTTTTCACAGCTAGATGTTTCTCAAAAATTGTCAGTGTGTTCTGATCATTTAAACAGTCTCACTTAACATTTTTCTTTTCAGAGAAATTCACTGATTAAATTGTCATGTTAAATTGACAGACTGACTCAGATCTTGTATATACTTTGGTCAGACCACATCTAAATTATTGGGTTCAATTGTGGGCACCACATCTGGGGAAGGATACAAATGTGCTATAGGCATTCAGAACGTGGTGAGATGATTAGAAACAATGCTTTATGAGGAAATCGGGATATTTAGCCTGGAGAAGACTGGAACAGTAGGGGGAAGAGAGGATAGCTATCTTTAAATAATGGAAGGACCAGCATGTGATCCTGCTTGGCCCTGGAGAGGGCAAGTAGGACCAGTAGAAAAAGTTGCAGAGAAGCAAATTCCTAGTAATTAGGAATTGTACCTGATTTCATTGATATAGGAAACTCTGAAATAAAGAAACTCCCTCTATGAATACAGACTAATAACTTCACTGTGAATCTGAGAGTTTTCCAGAACACTAAGATGTTAAAAGACATACCTTTATGTGTCAGAAATAGATATGAACCAGTTCTACCAGGTTTTAAGGCCAAATCTCTATCCAAGAAACACTGTCTTCCTAATAAGTAGGATCACCTAAATGTGGGATGGACCACTTTAAGGAGATGTTTCTGCAATGGTTGGATGGTAATGACTTTGGTTTCCTTGTTTTGGGGAAGACTGGAATTGATAGCCTCTGAAATCACTTCCAACTCTGAGAATCTGTGATGGTATGATATGACACATGTATGCCATAGCTATCAATGTCTACAGAAATCTTTATTTAGCTGCAAGCAAATCTATTCATTCTTAAATTAAACCTGCACTAATTTCTCTTTTAAAACAGTAATGAAATGGTGAAACAATTGAAAATTTAAATACCAGTATCAATTACCTATTAGACAATTTCTAACACTTTATTTTCATGTTATTTACATAAAAGTATTAAGTCCCTGAATATGAGGTATAAGGCTCATATTATCTCATCAAAGATACTGTTTAAGAAAAGCAGATCAAAAAACCTGTGCTAGCAGGCCATTCTGAGTATGCTAGGGTGCTTGCTGTTACAACCTTCTACAGGAAGGCTTTCCCAATCCATCTTAATTCCAGTGCTTTTTTCTGTTGATTCCCCCCCACCCATATTGTCTAATCAAAGATACCCCCCCCCACCCCAGAGCATTAAGTCTAAGTTCTCTGACTACATAGAAACAACATGGTTTCTGGACCAGACTAATCCTCTTTCCCCACTCTACCCCATAGTAAGTCTTAGTAAAGCTTCAGGTGTTTGATCCAAGGACACTATAAGATATTATTTCCATACCAAAGTGGTCCTAAGAAGGCATCAAAATTGTCATCTGAATGAACCAGTCTCTTCCAAAATTTAAAAAAGTACTCACAGTTCAATCTCAGAAGATATCAGTCCTCCTGTGAGGGTTCACTTCCAACAGCTTTATTTCATTTCATACTTCTACCTTTCTAGCTATCACCTCTCTGCTTCCCCATGCTCAATTCTTCACCCCCTTCAACCTTCCATCTCCTCAACTCACTCAAGACTTGTTTAATCAATCACTATTTTCCTTTCTTCTTTTTTCCCCTCAAAAAAACTGTACTTACTGATCTACATTATGTCCCTCACTCCATAAGACCTGCCATAAAGAACCATCTTTATTTTTAAAAGGGACCCACAGTGATATGACATAACCAGAAGGGGGGGGGGGGTTCTGGAAAAAGTATTCCAAGTGAAAGTTAATATCAATCTCAGTTGAAATAACCTGAGCTTTGTAGTTTCCACAGCTGTGTAGTCACCAGGGAGTTGTCTGGCTACATGTGTGTGGTTTTTTTTTTCACATCTGTCAGTTAAATTAGAGATCCAAATACACAGTGTTGCACTAAAACCCATTATATGGATTTGTTTAACTCCCTTGAGCATTTACAATCTAAAGTAAAATGCATGTCTTACATAGGTATCCAAATATCACATTTTTTTCTTCTGTGACAGACAGATTTTAGTTCCAATACAATTAATGGGGTAAAAAGAAAACTTTATCTATTTCTTTAAAATAAGGAGTCCAAAATTTTAGTACATTCAACATGAAAGATTTTAGGTCAATATACAAACAACAATAGCAACTACAAAAGGAATATTCATTTAGCTCATCTTTTGAAATTATAATGTTTTAATACAAGTGGCTGCATTTTCTTCATCATCCTCATCATGTCTTCAGATCTGACATTTACATAATGAATAAATGAATAGCATTTACTTAGTACTTACAACACACCAAGCATTATATTAGCTACTGGGGGTACAAATACCAATTCCCTGGTCTCAGTGAGTCTACATTCTGCTGGTAGAAAGAACACATAGAAGAAAGTGGTAGCCAGGGAAGAGAGTTATTGTCTTGGAAGTCACAATGATGGCAATATGGAACAATATGGAAACCCACTAAAATGCCTTTTCCAGAGGCAGTGATACAAATACTTTCAATATCTTTTTCTTATATCAGTCCCTGTATCCTTTCCTCCCCTTTTCCCAAAGAGCCATGTTTTATGTGTGTATGTGTGTGTGTGTGTGTATTTTGTAGAGAGAGGCACACACATACTCACAAACATGTTGTGTGTATACTTTTTAAAGAAAATGAGGAAGAGAAAAAATGGCAAAACTCACCAATACATGGAAAAAACCTGAAACATATATGGAATGCTCTACAACCATGGATTTCCCACCTCTATAAAGAGGGGAGAAAGTAGTGACTTATTTTGGGCAATGTTTGTTCTTTATAATTTTGCAATATTTCCTTTACATTATTTTTGGTTGTCCTATCCATTTTGTTATAGTCACTGTGTATTTTCTTTTCTTTGTCCTACTGGATTCATTTTCATCAGTTCATGTAAGCCTCTCCATGCTTAAGTCTACTATGTACTATATGAAGAATACTGAGAAAGATAAAATACAGTCCCTACTCTCAAGGAGTTCACACTCTAATAGGGGAAAATCATATACAAACAACTATGTACAAATAAGCTATACCCATAGTAAATTATGGGGAATAGGGGGAAATCAACAGAAGAAAGCACTGGAATTAAGATGGATTGGGAAAGCCTTCCTGTAGAAGATTGTAGCAGCAAGAACCATAGCATACTCAGGATGGCCTACTAGCACACGTTCTTTGATCTACTTTTCTTAAAGCAAAAACAACTTTTAAGGGGTTCAACAATCTTCTTTTAATCACATTCACTAGCTCATGGGAAAACAGCACACTGAATATGGAGAAAATACAAGCAGAGAAATTAGAATAAAGACCAATACACAGGGTTCCAGCTGTCTGAACATAGAAATATTGCTATACACTTTACATACATCACTGGATCAAGGGCGCATAGAAATCTGAGCAATGGGGGGGGGGGGGGGGTTCTAAACATATGGCTACTCAGAGTCCAAACCAGGATATCAAAAGATCCTTCTCATGAGCAAACCCCCAAAGCAAAACTTTAACCTCCCAGAATATATAACAAAGACTCAGCATCTGATTGACTGAGCACTGAGGAACTTGAAAATCCTCTTGCCCCAGCACTTAATTGGAAACTCCTGGTAGCCCAAAGCCTGATTACCTCTAGGTCAGGGCTCTAAGTGCCTATTAATGGGCTGGAAAGATCTTCAAATTCCCTTAACGTCACAAAAGTGGAATTTAACTGGTATAAAAAAGTTAAAAGAGTATTCCAGGCATGAGGTACAGAACAAAAATGTCCAGAATTGCAAGAAGAAATTTCTGGGTCAAGGAACAGCAAGGAAGCCAATGTCACTGCTAACGTCAATCTTAGAGTATGTGGTGGGATGTAAGGTATAAGAGGCTGGAGAGACTTGGTAGGGGCAGCCTATGGAGGGTTTTGAATGTCAATCAGAGAATTTTATATGAGTTCCCAGAGGTGAGAGAGAGCTGCTGGAGTTCATTGAGTATATATGGAAGTGGAGAGTTAATTGATATTGTCAAACCTGTACTTTAGGAAGATCACTATGACAGCTGAGCAAAGGATGCACTGGAGGGGTGAGAGATTTTATGCGAAGACCAACTTCTTTGTATTCATCACATTTATCTTTTTTTTTTACAACCCATTATTACCATATCCCATTATATTCATGAGCCACAATTTGTTTCACCATCCCAAGTGATGAGCATACACCCTTTTATTCTTCATTATTTGAAGAGTAAGATTCAAATTTGCTGAGAAGAACAAGGTTTTTTATATATGTTTTTACTGAAGATTTAAAGTCAACTTTCACATAAGACTTAGTTCAGTAATTCTTGAAGGGTAATGTGCTCTGAATTTCACTGGGTGTACCATGAAGTTTTGGTTGCTATTTTATGTTTTTGAAGATTAAAAATAGCACTAATTTTATTTAACTTGCATTTTACTTACTCAGCACATATATCATGATATAAGCATAGGGGATCACTGGATTCATGATTTCTTTCTTTTTTTTTTTAAAGAAAGTGGGGTTAAGTAACTTGCCCAAGGTTACACTGCCAGTTTATATGTGTGGGTGTTAAGTATTTGAGGCCGGAACTGATCCCGGGTCCTCCCGACTCTGGGGCCAGCGCTCTTACTCACTGCACCACCTAGCTACCCCATGGACTCGTGATTTCATTGGAATAGGACACTCCCAGTAAGGAACTTTCTCTAACCATGCCAACCAGCATTTTGTGTACAGTTTAAAGAATTTTCTACTTGAAAAAATGAAAGACTAAGTGACTGGACCAGTTTTCTGGACTGGACCTGACAAGCCAGTATCCTAATAGTTTAATTTTCACATTGCAATAAATTTAGATAGTCATAGGTCATTAAATAATTAATAAATGGAGATTTACCTAGTGATTACAGAGAAGAATATTCAACAAGAATAGGCAATGAGGACAGCTCAAGCTGATTCTGCTGCTCTAAAACCCCCTTGTATAAGTTGTCAACTGATTGGAGTGACAACAAGAAGTGATATCACAGCCCAAATTTATAATCCCCTGAGCCAACCACACTGTGGGAATAGTGTCAATCTGTGTTAAGGAAAAGCTAACCAAATTCGCATAAGAGAGGTAGGGTGATTAGGATATTGTTCTCATCACTCCCAAGAAACACATAGCTAGCTTGTACCCAAAGCCAGTTCCCTAACCACTCTGTCATGCTGCCTCTCTAATAAGTATAGTATTTTCAAAATAAACAAAACTTGCCAATTGTTCACGTACAATGACCTCAAGCACAGAAGACCTTGAATTCACAAAAAGTTCAATAAAAATGGTAGTTCATGTTGAAAGGGAACTGCATTCATGAGTCTCCAAATTTTCCTATAGTGTTACCAACTCAAATGATCAGGTCTTTGCAATCTTCATGTAAAAGAAGACTGAGTCATGGAAAATAATTGATATTATTGATATTATATGATATGACATGATATGATATGATACGATACAATGTGATAGACTGTGACATGATATATGAGGTGATATTATATACGATATGATGCAATGTAATGTACTATAATACAATAAAAATTGAAGCCACTACCTAAGTTCAGTGTTTCTTCATGGTGTGGAAGTGATCCTGGGTTATCAAAGCTTTTCTTAGAAGAGTAAAAACTCTAGTAGGACCTAATAGGCTAGAATGGTACAGGCCCAGATAATGTGTGACTTTTCACATCAGGGCTAACCTAGCATCTGAATTTAGATTCAAAAAGGGTCATAACCAAAAGGCTGACCACTAGTGATTAAATGGAGGAAAAAAAAACAAACTAGGTCCTTCCTTACCAACCCTAACATTCAGCACTTCTCCTATCCATCTCATGAGGATATTTATATTTTTAATTCCTAGAAAGACTTTAGAATTTATAATTTGTTATTAATTTGAAACACTCCTTTTACATGGAAGCAAAACAACTATTTACAGGTGCATAAGTATGTGTGAGAGTTTCAAGATTGTTTGCTACAAAAATGCCAACATAAATTCTATTCTATTTGTATGCCATATTTAGAGTCTCCATGATGACCATTTAGGATTTGATATTAATATCCCCAGTCACTTCTGAATTTTGCTTGGCAGCAGAAGCCATCAGGATTTTCAAAGCCAAACCTCCTCTTCATACCCTTCATCAGATATGTTACAATGAGATAATAAAGATAATAGGTAAGTGGATAAAAGGTTACTTTGTGCCCCAAAGGTCAAGGTTACTCTCAGTAAATACTGGTGGTGAGAACTTTTAAGCCAATTACAAGCTTGCTTTGACAGAAACCCTTGGGCTGCCTTGCTGAGGTGTCACACAAAGTATCTCTGACCAGATTGAAAAAAAAAATGCATTGCCCTATCTCACTGGGCCCCCTGATTAACTATCCAAGAATTGACTGTTTCTGTGATGAATCAAAAGTGGGCTTTCCATGTGGTACTTATAGTGGCATAAAATTACCTGCTGCTGGGGTAATTCCAAACAAATCAAAATGCTGCTACATTCACGGGCCTTCTCTGGATGGTAGCAATCTATATGCTGTTAAGTACACACTGCAGGTACACAATGTCCTTTTCCTTCAATAGGTCGTTCCAAAACAGTGACCTTTTCCTTGAGAAAGCATATTGTCTTGATTTTGCCCTAAGTAGGCCAACTAGGGCTCAGAGTACCCTAAGATTCCAAAGAATCTTCATCCCTGTGGTTGACAATTATGCTCCTTATAGAAAAAATAATGGCATCACTGACAAATAAGAAACTTGTGTAAGATTTGCCTTATGATGTTGCCTGATATCAGGGGTGCTAGAGTTGGAGTCAGAGGAATCTGATTCCAGTCTTAACCTTATCATTAACAACCTGTATGTCAAGTCATTCATTCACAAGTTTCAGTTTTTCTTCATCTTTATGTCTTTCACTATTTCAAGAATCTGATGTTTTTTCAGAGTAGGTATTTCCTTCACTTGTGCTAATTGCAACTCCTAAATATGCCTTTATCCTGAATTTTTATCACCTTGTCACTTGCCCCTCCCCAACTTCCTCCTTGCCAATATGCTAGTGGAGTCTCTCCAAACTTATCTAGGGCAGTGTTTGAATGATAGACAACCCCTAGTGTCATATTTTAAATCATTACAGCTTGGATGAACCTGTTAGAGTATACAGTCTTCTGAGACAGCCTTGACAAATGCAAGGTAACCTCCACAGCACAAGATACACAGGATGAGATCATTTGTAACATGCCTTCATCTTTAAAAATGGATGTAAAACTACTCCTCAACCACTTCATAGGACTACTAAGGATAGGGAGAAGCAATGGGTGACATGAAATGAGAAGACAACTTTAAAAGTGCTCTGTGATGAGGGGAACACCTGGGTTACATCATCAAAAGGATATTGGCTAAATCTCTGTCAGTTATCTAGTGACTGAGTGTGGAAGGTGATCCTGAGGAGAACTCTCCCAGTGCCTACAAAGCAGCTTCTTTCCGTCAGGCTCTGAAAAGTGAGCTTCCCATAGACTAGGCAAAAATGTGTCTGCAATTTATGTTCTTTGCAACAAAAGGATATTGTTTTGACAATGAGAAAAAAACTATATGACAATGACTATATGAAATATATGACTATATTTGACAATGAGAAATATATATATATATATATATAAACACCTTTTGTTATTTAAGAAAAAATATATAGGAAAGGCCATCAGGGAGCTTCTTTCTTCCATATGATATTTTGCCCGTACCATCCTGGAAGCTAAAGAAAAAAAATAGAATTGCATATATGTGTGACATTTTTCGATAACTTAAACTGAGGCAAAACAGGATTCCAAGCCTTCCCACTGACAGTGATGTCTCTTCCCTAACTCACATCATTAATTGTCATATAACTGTTCATTTGTAACATAGCATGTGCTGTCTAATGACATCTCTTATCCTATAAGTTCATATCATGATTTCACTTTTTATGTAGAGAATGCAATAAAAATAATAAAACTTAATGATACCTCACACTTAACACTGTACTTTACTTTCTTGATCTCATTTGAACCTTATGGGGTGACTCTGAAGTTGTACAATTACTCTTCTTGCTAGGTGGTGCAGTGGATAGCCCTTTGGATTTGGAGTCAGAAAGACCTGAATTTGAATCAGGCCTCAGACACTTCCTTGCTGTGTGAAACTGTGCAAGTCATCTAATCTCTTTTTGCCTCCATTTTCTCATCTGTTCTTTTCATTCATTTCAGTCTTGTCCAACTCTGTGACCTCTTTTGGGCAAAGATGCTGGAATGATTTGCCATTTCCTTCTCCAGCACATTTTACAGGTGAGGAGCAGAGGCAGAGAGGGTTAAGTGACTTGCCCATTGTCACACAGCTAAGAAGTGTCTGAAGACGTATTTGAACTCAGGAAGATGAATCTTTCACTCTATAATTTACCTCATCCTGTTGATGACACTGGATTTGACTCTGAAAAAAGAGAATATAAGGAATGCAGAGAGATGTAGATAGAATTATATGAATGGATGCAAAATAAAGAGCCAGAAGAAAAATATGCCCAATGAATAGAATAACATAAATGAAAACAACATAAACTGTGTCTAAACTCAGATTAATTTCAATGATCAATCTTGATTCCAGAGAGTAAATAGATACTGAGACACATTTCTTTCTTTTTAGTAGTTGGTAATAGAGGTAGAAAGTATAACATATGACACCAGATGAAGTTACTTCATTTACCAACGATTGCTAAAATACTTCTCTTTGTCATAAGGGAGGATTCAATATAAGAAGAAGGGCAGGGTATGGTATATATCAAGAAATCACCATCGTGTAAAAAACAAAATATGGAAAAAAATAAAGCAACACTTCCTTCATATTTCCTTCATAATTAGCTAGGTTCTTCTAATCATTTTCCCATTAATATCTTCTACAAAAATTGTTCGGGAAACTACATGTTAGAGAAGCTCCAAGTCCTTTTTTTCTAATAAACTCCTGGAAATTTGCAGGAAATCACATATACATTCTAGCTGGATCTGTTAGTTGGAAAACATATCATGCATCAGTAGTACTATGGGAGTTTTATGGACATTCTTCAGCTTATTTGAATGATACTCTGGGGCCATTATTTTTATGAGATTTGTGAAAATGATCATTTCAAAGGACACTGGGGAAACAATGTGTATGGTAGAGTGGAAACAGTATTGGCTTTAGAATCAGAAGACTTGCCTCTGTCACTTAAGTCACTTAAATTCTTTAAGCCTCCCTTTCCTAGTTTGTCAGTTATAAGAACAACAATTGAATAAGCACTTACTATGGGCAGGCACTGAACTAAGTACTAAGGTTACCAAAAAAGGCAAAAACATTGTTAATCAGTCAGCCAATGAGCATTTAGTAAGCACTAATTATCAATTGAACAGGTTGGACTAGACTCCCACTAAAGTTCCTTCCAGTATCACATCTATGATCCTGCGACATTGTAAAATTAACAAGACAGCAATGAAGTCAAGAATAGTGTGTGCCAATTCAGATGATGTATTAAAGTTAAGTTGTATGGATGGAATTAAGGACATTGAATCAAATTTAGATGATTCATTTGTTGGGAAAATTTTACCAAACCACCTGAACATCAAAATTTTGCCATAGCTGATGTTATTGGTGATAGCAAATATTAACAGGTACATCCATTTCATGTCCTATAAAAATATTACAGAAGCTTAAGTCGACCAGACAGTCAAATCTTAGATGGTTTCCCTTGAAGTATACAGTGATTTATCAAGCATTTGAAAATATACTGTATAAAAAATAACAATTCTATAATAAGAGATATGTGAAAGCTACCCTTCACTACTTAAGGGAATCAGCAGGCAAGCATCATCTTTATCAATAACCCTTCTCCTCTAGGCATTGCCCCTTGATTTTGCCTGTTTGCTCCTGAGAATTGGCTTGAAATTAGATAAGGTGCACATGACTTCATAAGAAGCAAAATGTGGGAAATTTGCATGACTGTGTACCAGAAAGTCATAGTCAGCGCAAAAGAATCCCTCTAAGATCAGCAAAAAGGGCTCAAAAAATTTTTTTTGAAGAGGATCACTGAGTGACCACAAGAGGCAAGAGGATTCCATTACCAATGGATGCCTATCTAAGGTTTAGACACAGGAAGGTCAGAAGGCAAATTGGCTGACATTTCAAAATATTAACTGTTGGAAGATGCACAGTGAAGATAGGGATATTACATTTGCACCATTCTGGAATAGGTGAAATGCACCAACCTTCCCAGAGAACTGCCCCTGCAGGAGAAAAGGACACATTTACCCAAAAGGAAAGGGGTAACAAGGTGGGATCCAAGAGCCCAAGACAAATACATAAAACATATTCTTGATGAAGTAAGGTTCCTCTTTTTTATTTATTTAGAAAATACTTTTCTTCCTTTTTTTTTTTGTTAATCTGTTTCTTCTCATGTTGCCTTTTCTCTCACATTGCTAACAACAGCTGCTATCTCAGTGCCTTACCTGCAGCTGGGAGGAATGCACAGTAGGCAAATCATAGCACATGCCAAGTCAACGACATCTTTGAAATCTCTTTGGTAAACCATCATCTACCACAACTGAGAGCTGGCAGGGTCTGGCAAGACTAATGATATCTCCGTATCTCTTCTCTGTGTAAGTTGCATATAAAGGATAAAAATTCCTATCTTTTAATAACTCTTTGATCACTTTTTCATCTCAGTTTTTAGAGAAGAAATCCTATTTTCCATATATTATCACACTAAAGCTATTTTCATAATTTTATAATTAAAAGCAAAATAATCCCATTTAAAAAAAAACCTCTTTTACATACCACTTTGCACTTTTCATCTATGCAGAATTCTACCATAATCTTTTGTAGAACAGACAATTTCAAAATAGGCAGGCACTCTACACAGTTAGCACTGATATAAATAATAGCTCATGTTTATGTAACATGTTCTGCAAAATGACCCAGGAGGGTTAGTAGTACAGGTGCACTATTAATAATCCCCATTTTATAGATGAGAAAACAGTTTCACAGAAACCAAGAGATGGCCCTGGTCAAATGGCATCAAGGTTGATACAGTTGTTCTTTTAACCTTATCATCTTGCCTTTCTATTGGAAGGGATCACTTTTTACTTAAGTACTACATTAAAAGTTCTTTGTGATCTTTTGAGACCAGGAATACCAGGAAAATATGAGATAATATCATGGCTTCCTCAGCCAGTAGGCCAACAAACATCTATTAAGTGCTTGCTATGTGCCAGGCACACTGGGAAATAGAGAAAGACAAAAATGACCTCTACCCTCACAGAGTTCACCTTCTACAAACACCTTCAAAGGATTGCTTTTCTCTGTATTTCCACATCTAGTTTATGTCTTATGGACTTGACTCTTAGCTGTAGTCCTAGCCACTAGTTCCAGGAGTGAAAATTCCAGTGGCGGAAAGGAAGCTGTGGGGTTTTTATTCTCATCCCACTAATACCATACTCACCAATCATATGGGGAAAAGAGGAGCTTCCCCTAATTCAGTATAGAGGCATCTAGCAAAGTTAAATTGCTTTGCAGCTGTTTGGAGACCTCATTTCTTTATGTGAATGACAACAATTGGTTGCTATAATCAATAATATCCTATAATTCTTTTTGTGAGCTCAACAATAGATAGGAAGTCATTTTTACAGCTGATATTTAGTCAGGGGCCAGTTCACAGAAGGAATCACTGCATCTTATTGTTTGCCATTGATACATTCTAATATTGTTGCCATTTTTTGTTTTAAGATCGATTATGGTTGTTTTCTGGAACATTCAGGGTCACACGTATTCAGCCGATGTCCTGGAAAGCAGAGCTAGTACATGTATTTGAAGCTGTTTGCTTGCCCCCAAGGAGAGATTTATGTCTTTGGCCATACAAAGTGAAATAACCACATTGTGGAAAAGAAGGCAAATGTTTGCTTGTTCAAGTTAGGTCCTTATTCATCTCCCAGCTGACTAAATCCATGAAGATAAACATGGCACAGTTTCCCTGGGCCAGCAATGACTGCATATTGTCTTCAGATAAATACTACAATATTATTCTTCCACGTTTTCCTGGACAGTGGTAGACAATGAAAACAAGTCAAAGTAACAGCATATGTCATAATGCAAGCAGTCCCAAGTTGTCATTAACCTGGGGAAAACAAGGAATGAAAGTTTCAGGAGTCAACTTTATTTTTAACCCTTTGAATTTTAATCTGCTCCCCTCCCAAACATGATTGATGTCTCCTAGGAGCTCTCTTTCCTTTCATAAGTTAGGAAGCATTAAGTAGCTGCACTTTCCGCTGACTGAGTCTAATCACATTCCTATAGATGAAGCAGGCTTTCCTGGACACCCACAGCTTCCTATTTATCTTTCAAAATGCATCCTTTTTTTGCAGATGAGGTCATTGGATGGGAAGGAAGAGATGTGTTTGGCAAGGAGAGCAGGTTGCATGATATGGAAGAGAGAAAGAGCGAGGAGAAGAGGGAATAAGAAGCATCTCTATAGCAACCCATATATGGTAGTACTTAACCTATATCCACCAGAACAGTCTGACCAGAAAGAAAGGGATCAAGATATTTAGAAAGGTTATTGTCATATAAGTGAAAACTGGTTAATTGGATAAAGCTTCTACCTGCCTAAGCTTAGCTGGCTCAACAAGTGAACATGTAACATGATATGAAGCAGAAAGGCTCCAATAGGGAAAGATGGGAGTTGGCATATAGTGAGCAGGTCAAAACGCCACCACCACCTCAGCTATTACTTTCCCTCAGACCTTGGTGGTGACAGGCCAAAACTCTCTTCCCAAGAGCCCTTGGAAGGAGAGCAAAGCAACACTCCATCCAAAGGCCACTGGCCTACTTCCAAGCTCACTAGTTGATTAGTCAGTAGTTGATATCGGTAATAGCAAGTTCTTCTTCACCCTTATCAAAAAGCGTTTGTTAAATACTTATTTTGTACCAGGCATTACGCTGAGTGTCAGGGATACAATTAAAGGTCAAAAAGAATTCTTCCATCAGATGTCCTGATCAAGTTAATCCAAGATGACAGGGAATAATAAGAATAGGTACATGGGGGCTTTTCATATGGTAAGGCAGATTCTGTGTAATAGAAATCTTTCAATCATATGAAAACCAATCTAGACATTTGGGGGTCCAAGTATTACCAAATCTGCCTGATGAGAAAGAACACTGTTCACTGTGGTGTGAATGGGGAACTGGAAGCTGAGATGCCAATATGAGGAACTCTGTTCCTCTTATGAATGAATAAATGAAAAAGTGCTGACTTGGTACAAATAATTTGTAATACAAATAGAAAAATCAAGAAAGTCTCTGTTTTCCTGAGGTTCACATTCTAATAGGAGACAACACCAATAGGAAATTTGAGCTACAAGACGGAAAAGTCCAAAGGTTATTAGGGTATAGTGGAAAAGCATATATATGGTAAAGCATCTCATTAGGTGCCATTTCCATGAATAAAACAATATCTGTTGAATTATTTGGTGACACCAAGGGCTTAGGGGTGAGGATTTTCTTTTCTGGGTCTTCAGTAGCTGTGGTTACTAAGAAAGCAAAGCCTGTAGCATTTTTAGAAGTGATTGCTAGGTGGTAGGTACGTCCATGAGGGTTGGTTTCATGGACAATGGCTGAGGAAAGGGGACAGTCTGGAAGTGAGTTTAGTGGTATAGGGGTAGCTGCTGTTCCTGGAACTCTTAAATTTACCCCATTTGTTAGGGGAAGTTGACCAGTTGATGGTATTGATAGTAGGAAGGATGCTGGCTCCTTCTCTACAGGGGTAGCTCCCTTGGATTGTTGCTGCCACCAACTCTATTCGATTACTATGGTTGGGATAGAAGCAAGGTCAATGGTCTGGGGATAGGAGGTACAACTGTTCCTGGGGCTCTTAGGCTTAGTCATCAGTTGATTAGCCAGTAGTTGATGTCGGTAATAGCAAATAGCTGTCCCCTTTTCCACATGGGTTGCTCCCCTTGATGATGATTGTAAAGGACAAGCTTGGAAGTAGGCCAGTGGTCCTTGGATGGAGTGTTGTTTACTGTTCTTCCAAGGGCTCCTGGGAACAGAGTTTGGGGCTGTCACCACCAAGGTCTGAGGAAAAGTAATAGTTGAGGTGGTAGTGGTGTTTTGACTTGCCCAGCACATGCCAACTTCTGTCTTTCCCTTTTGAAGCCATTCTGCTTCATATCATGTTACACATTCACTTGTTAATGTCATCTCAAGTGTTCTGTTTACTTGTCCTTAAAAAAATAATCATACCTTGATCAAAATCCCTAAAGAGATCAATATGAAGATAAGGCATCTCCTATTCTTCACTTTGATAATGAAAATTATAAAGTGTATTCCCAGTGTCATTTCAGTTATAGATTTCTCTACAGAACAATTGAATCTTTCAGTTCTTATTCATGTGTGGTTGGAAATGAAGGAATCCAGTCTGCTGCCATTAGTCTAAGATGAGGACCACTCTAGGGAAGGCAAAGGCCATTTATAAGGATTATCAAGGATATCATGTACTGAAGAGAGACCTTGGACTGTTTTGGAAGAAGTTTAGAGAGTCTGCCATCTCCCAATTTTTTGAAATTCCAAAAGCAAGATTTTTAAAATTGATTTGTCAACTGACTTATTTCACATATCTATTATCTATTAGTATCATTTCATTCAGAGTTTATTTCTTTCTACCAGTTTCTTTTCTGGTTTGTATCTTTCTCCTAGATTATATCTTCTCAGAAATCTGTAGCAATGAGTGAGGGGCTCTTCCTCTGTTTCAAAGCATAGTCTCACTCCCTTTGGATTATATCCACTCATATTCCATCCTCCAGCAAAACTACCAGCCATTCTACTATGGGTTGTTTCCTCCTTTATGGTGGAAGAAAACCAGAGAAAGAGAGAGATAGACAGAGAGAGAGAGAGAGAGAGAGAGAGAGAGAGACAGAGAGAGAGAGAGACACAGAGAGAGACAGACAGAGAGAGGGAGAGGGAGGGAGAATTACATATATATCAATTACTGACTTCTTTAGAATATATCTTTGAAATGAAAGAGAAGAATTCCAGCAACTGAAATTGTATTGCATTGTGCTCATACTTCTATTTTATCAGGTATATTCTGAATTTGAATTTCCATACCTGAGAAAAGTGCATTATGTAAAATGTACATAAATTTAAAATAACATATATATATATATATAATACATATGTATAGACATATATAATTCTATTGATATCTTTTGTTTTTATCATGCTAATTTTTAATATATCCCTCTTGTCTCTATTGAAAGAGCCATCCTTTATATTAAACTTTTCAAAAAAAAAGAAGGAAAAAAGCAATTGAACAAAACCAACCAACACAGCAACTATATTCCCACTCATTAGTCTGAACGTCTTCCATGGGCAGTGAAAAGACTCCCAAACCATCTAGAGTCTATGTAGTCAATTGGTAAGAAGACCGACCACAACCCAGGGAACACACTTCCCTACTATCTTTTCCAATAGTCCCCTCCACTATCCCTACAACGATCCAAAACAGGAACTGCTTGATTACTCACACAGCTTGGATGAAATGAGAGTGACTAACTCTATTCCTTGAGGTAAGCTAGAAGACCACCAGGTCTTACCAATGCCTTGACACTAAATTCTAAGGTCCTCCAGACCTTCCTTAACATATTTCCTTTTTCTTTGTACTGATGGCCCCAAGTACTGTCATATAAGCTATTGCTGTACCCAAGGACCCCTGGGCATTGGTATTGACAAGGCCTTTGCAAAATAAGGATCTCCAAACCTTTTCATCTGTCCTGCAGCTGAATTTTCTTTCATGTGTTATCATTGTGAATAGATATCATCTCACTTTTCCTAGGTATATCCTCAGTGCTTGGCACATGATGAGTACTTAATAAATGCTTTTTTCATTTAATTTTTTATTATATTTGCATGGAATCCAGTTTCTTTTTTGTTTTCTTATTTATATTGTTGTAGTGATTTTATATATTATTTTTCTAATTTGTTTCACTATGGATCAGTTAAACTAAGTCTTCTGATACTTCTCTGAATTATTTATAATAATTATTTCTCATAGAACAAGGATATTCCTTATGTTTGTGGATTTCCATTTGTTTAGCCATTCTCTACTTTGTTTCTAGCTCTTTGCTGCCATAAAAATGCCACTATTAGCATCTGGGAATATATGGAACCTTCCTTTCTGCCTTTAACCTTCTTGGTGTATATACCTGACAATGTAATCTCTCTCACAATGGGTATGAACATTTTATTCACTTTATTCTCATAATTTCTGGAAATTACTTTCCAGAATGATATGACTCACTTATAGCTCTATCAAAAAGTATTAATGTGCTGAACTTTCCAAAACCCCTCCAGAATAGACTCATTGAATATTTTGTCATCTTTGGCAATTTTCTGGCTGCAAGGTAAAACCAGAAAGTTGTTTGGATTTGCCTTTATCATATTATTAGTGATTTGGAATAATTTTTCATAGAGTTATTAATCATTTACAGTTTTTTTTTAAGAAAAGCTCATTTCCGTTTAGTACTTACCCACCCATGGGGGGATGGTTCTTAATTTAATATATTTGTGTTAACTTTGCAAATGTCATGTATTACACCCTCATAAATAATATTTTGCACATATTTCCCCTACCAAAAATATTTTAACAGCTTCCTTATGTAAGCTCTATTTTATTTCATACAAAAGCTTTTCAATGTATTGTAATTGAAATCATCCATACCATTTTTTTGTAATCAATTTTTTGGTTAAAGAGGGAAGAAAACAAGGATTTATTGAGTGCCTATTATTTGCCAGGCAATCCACTAATTGGTTGATAAGTAATTTTCTCTACTCTCACCTATAAAAGTTGCCTAGTCTTGTTCTTTCCAATTTATTTATTTATTTTTAATACTTTGAGATTCTAGTGGCATATGATATAAGATATTGGTTAAAAACTGATTTCTTCAAAATTCTTTGCAAACTTCAACAGAGTTCTTGTCAAATAAGCAATCTTTCCTCAAATAATTTGTAATGGGGTTTATCAAAAATTTGGTTTTTGAGTTTCATTTTTTTTCTTTTTTTTAATATTTGTTTTTAAAACTTTAATTTCCAGATTCTTTCCCTTCTTCCCTCCTCGCCTGCCCCCACTGGGAAGATAAGCAATTCAATACAGGTTGTACATGTGCAGTTACACAAAACATTTCTATAGTATATACGTTATGAAAGACTATGTTTTCCTCTGTCCTATCCTGTCCCCCCATTTCTTCTATTTTCTACTTTGACCCTGTCCCTTTTCAAAAGTGTGTGCTTCTAACTACCTTCTCCCCCAATCTGCCCTCCCTTCTATCACCCCCCTCTTAGCCCCTTACCCCCTACTTTCCTGTAGGGTAAGACACCCAATTGAGTGTGTATGTTATTCCCTCCATAAGCGAAATTCAATGAAAATATAGTTGACCCATTCCCTTTCACCTTCCTGTTCCTTCCCTCCATTGTAACAGTTTTCTCTTATGGCTTTTATATGAGATAATTTACCCTATTCTATCTCTCCCTGTCTCCTTCTCTCATTATATTCCTCTCTCACCTATCAATTTTATTTATGGATATCATCTCTTCCTATTCAACTGACCTTGTGCCCTCTGTCTATGTATACATGTACACACATATACACACACTCACATATGTATTTATACACATACACATGTATGTATACACACACATATATTCCCTTCACCTAGCGTCATACTGAGAAAAGTCTTATGAGTTACAATGGTCATTTTTCCTTGTAGGAATGTAAATAACTCAACTTTGATAAGTTCCTTATGATTTCTTTTTCCTGTTTACCTTCTCATGGTTCTCTTGCTTCTTGTATTTGAAAGTCAAATTTTCTGTCCAGCTCTGGTTTTTTCATCAAGAATGCTTGAAAGTCCTCTATTTCATTGAATGACCATATTTTGCCCTGAAGCATTATACTCAGTTTTGCTGGGTAGGTGATTCTTGGTTTTAATCCTGGCTCCTTTGACTCCCAGAGTATCATATTCCAAGCCCTCTGATCCCTTAAAGTAGAAGCTGTTAAATCTTGTGTTTTCCTGATTGTGTTTCCACAATACTAAAATTGTTTCTTCCTGGATACTTGTAATATTTTCTCCTTGACCTGGGAACTCTGGAATTTGGCTATAATATTCCTAGGAGTTTTCTTTTTGGGATCTTTTACAAGAGAAAATTGGTGAATTCTTTCAATTTCTATTTTGCCCGCTGGTTCTAGAATATCAGGCTATTTTCCTTAAGAATGTCTTGAAGGATAATTTCTAGGCTATTTTTTTGATCATGACTTTCAGGGAATCCAGTGATTTTTAAATTATCTCTCCTGGATCTATTTTCCACATTGACTTCTATTTTTTCATTTGTTTGTATCTGTTTTTAGAGTACCTTGATTTCTCATAAAGTCATTAGCTTCCATTTGCTTCTATCTAATTTTGAAGGAATTATTCTCTTCAGTGAGTTTTTCAAATTCCTTTTCCATTTGGCCAATTCAGCTTTTTAAGGCATTCTTCTCCTCATTGGCTTTTTGGGCCTCTTTTGCCATTTGAGTTACTTTATTTTTCAAGGTGTTATTTTCTTCATTATTTTGGAGGGGGGTCTCCTTTAGCAGGCTGTTGACTCACTTTTCATGATTTTCTTGCATCACTCTCATTTCTCTTTCCAATTTTTCTTCCACTTCTCGTATTTGATTTCCAAAATCCTTCTTGAGTTCCTCCATGGCCTGTATTCAATTCATTTTTTTTAAGCAATCAGGGTTAAGTAACTTGCTCAAGGTTACACAGCCAGTTATTTCTGGGTGTGGTGCTGAGTGTCTGAGCCCGGGATTCAATCTCCAGGTCATCCTGAACCTGGAGCCAGTGCTCTTACTCGCTGTGCTACCTGGCCGCCCCCGATTCATATTTTTCTTGAAAGCTTTTGATGCAGGAATTTTGCCTTTGTTGACTTCTTCTGGTTCCATGTTTTGATTCTTTTTGTCCCCCCAAAAAGGATTCTATGGTCTGATTGTGCCTACTCTGCTTTCTCATCTTGCCAGCCAATTACTTTACTTTTGAGCTCTTTGCCACAGTAGATCTCTTCCAGAATGGAGAGCTTTGTCTCAAATTGCTGGGGTTTTCACAAATGTTATCAGAGGTCTGAGGAGTGTGACCTCTCTATAGCCACCACAAGCTCTGGAACACTGGCATTTCTCACCCCAGGACCACTGTCCAAGACAGTGACCCAGATCCAAGCAGGTCAAAGCAAGAATGATTACCCTCTGAGTGGGCACTTGGTCCGCCTACAATCTGTAGGCCAAAGGATCTGGAGGCAGCCACGTGACAGCAGCTGTAGCCATCACACTTCTGCTACCTCTCGCCCCAGGAGCAGGAGTTGGACCATGCTCTTCCATCACCCAATTACAACAGAGCTCTCCACTGACCTTTTACTTTCTCTTTGGTGTTTATGGATTGAGAAGTCTGGAAACTGCCACAGCTGTTGGTGATTCAATCTCCTAAGGTCTGCTCTGGCCTGTCTGGATCAATGGTCAGGACAACCACGGGCTTGGTGGGGCTCAGGCAGGACTGTGCTTGGCTCCCAGTCTGATGCAATAGACCCTTCTTGTCGGTCTGCCAGGCTGCCTTCAGCAGGAGACTTGTTTATCCCAGCTATTTTGTGGGTTTTGTAGCTTTAAAATTTGTTTAGAGTCATATTTTACAGGTATTGGAGATGGTTGTGGTGGGAGCTCACAGAATTTCCTACTTCTACTCCACCATCTTGGCTCTTCCCCCTGAGTTTCATTTTTTTCTGATTCTTCTCTGTTGAGTCTGTTCCACTTATCATACTTTTATGTGTCTTAACTATTACTGGTCTTGGTGATTAATACTTTAAAACTATAATTTAAGATGCGTTCTTTCATTCCTAATTTTATTTCTCCAAATGATTTTTTAAATTAATTTGTATTGCTCTATAAAGTACTCCCTTGGTAGTTTGATTGTTAGAAGGCTGAATATATAAAATAATTTGTTTTGTTTCATCATTTTTTATATTTGTTTGACCTAAACATGAACAAATAATCATCCCTCTAATCATTTCATTCTTTATTTTAATGAATTTTTGTAATTATACTTATATTAGCCTTGAGTGTGTCTCAGGAGATTGACTACCAGATATTTTATGCAGTTGTAGTTGTTTTGAATGGGATTTCCCTTTCTTTTCTATTGGATTCTTAAAAATGCTGATGATTTTTATAGATTTATTTTGTATCATCCTACTTTACTAAAAGTATCAATTTTCTCAATCTTTGCTAATTACCTGGTATTTTCTAAGTAAATCATCATAATATTAGCAAGTAGGGATAATATCTCTTTTTTATGGTTAGAGTTCATATCTTTAATTTCTTTCTTTTGTCTTAATGTTATTGGTAGGATTTCTGAAACTATGCCAGATAGCATTGGGGAAATAAGATGTCGTCGCTTTACTCCTACATGTATTTGGAAAGCTTACAGCATTTCAGCATCACAAATAATACTTTCCTTTGGTTTTATATCCAATTTTGATCATACTAAAAGGGACCCTTCTATGCCTATCCTTTGTAGAGTTTTAATACAAGTGAGTGTTATATTTTATGAAAGGCTTTTTCTTCACCTATTGATATAATCCATAGATTAGGGTGTTCTTGTTTTTAATATGGTTATTTACATTAATTGTTTTCCTAATGTTTAATTACCCTTTCGTCTGTGGTATTAATACAATTTTGTCACAATGAATGATTCTTTGGATACATTGCAATAGTCTTATTGTTAGAATTCTAACTTTATTATATAATAAATGATATTGGACTATATAGTTTTTTGGCTGTTTGCTTGTTTTTTACTTTATCTTTCCCTGGCTTGTGGGCTAATACTGTGTTTCTTTCTGGAAAGGTATTTGGTAAAATGCTTTCTTTCTCAAAATTTGGGAATGATCTGTTGTAGAAAGATCATGACTTGGGGCATTCCAGCAACACCTACATGGCACATGGAATTCTTTTTTTTTTGCCTTTTGGAGGGCACTTGGGGTTAAGTAACTTGCCCAACGTTGGCACATGGAATTCTTATGTTGTCTGACTGGTGAAGCTTCTCCTGATCCCTTTGTCCACTTCTTCTTCATGTCTTGAATAGACCAAATGATTTTCACGTTATCTCCCCCATTGGAATGTAAGTTCATTAAGAGAAGACTGTTTTTCCCCTACTTTGTATCCCCAGGATTCAACACAGAATAAGAATAATAATAAATGTTCATTGATTGACTTATTATCCCATGATTAAGGTAGCAGTGTGAAGGAAGGTTCAGGTAATCCACTGCCTCTCCTTCCTATGTCTTTTTCCCATGTTTCAGACACCCTTTTCTTTCCCCCATTCTCTGGTATCCAATTTACAATTCAAAGTTAAAACTTAGAAAGAACTGGATTTGAAGTAAAGGGCCCTTGGTTCACATTCCAGTTAACCCATACCAAGCTGTTTGACCTTCAATAAGTCAGTTACTCTCTTTGGCTCTCAATTTCTTCATCTATAAAATTTAAAACAATGGACCAGATGATTTAATATTGGTCAGATGTATAAAAAACAAAGCAAATAAAGCTAAAAGAACTTTTGAAGAAACTTGTTTATTTTAGAGTACAAAGCAATATTTCCCTTGTGCATGTGGTGGGTCAACTTCGGGTCAATCTGCTATCCCCAAAGAACTGGCCAGCATCCTAGTTGGTTGCCATATTGTCTTGGCATGTCCTAAAATGAGGAAAAATGACTGAGATCCATGTTGACTGTCACAGAGAGTCTTTGTCCTCACTGTATCCTTTGTTTCAATCAAATAACAAATATTTATTAAGCAACTGTCATGTTCCAGTCATTGCACTGCATTCTGGGGATACAAAGTTGGGAAAAAAGTCCCTCAAAGAACTCACATCCTATAGATGAAAATAACATGAGCACATGTAAGTACATGGAGAATATATATAAAAAGTAAATATGAGGATTTGGAGGGAATGGAGGGGAAACTGGAGGGGGTGGGGCTAGGAACTGGGATATTTTAATATCAATAAAGAAAAATTATGTTCACTGAACATACTCCTGTTTTTCTCTCCCTTGAATCTAGAAATGAACTGTGTCAACACATTATACCAAAAGAAAGAACTGAGTAAGGATGCATCTCAAATCTAACTTAAGAAGTATATCTGATTGGGCCTCTGAACTTACTCCCCTGCCCCTAAGATATACATATCCATCCTTTGTGCTATGAAGAAAGCAGAACTCATTCCATAAATTAAGTTTCCATCTAACAAATATTTGTTGACTTATCGATGCTATGTGTCCAGTATTATGCCAAGCACTACAGGGGATGAAAAGAAAGTATTGCTACTTTTTATGGAAATAAAAGGGCAGTTAGGTGGCTCAGTGGATAGATTTCTGGGCCTGGAGTCAGGAAAATTCCTCTTCCTAAGTTTAAATTGAGCCTCAGACACTTACTAGCTGTGTGTGTGACCTTGGGAAAGTCACTTAACACTGTTTGCCTCAGTTTCCTCATCTGTAAAATGAGCTGGAATAGGAAATAGCCAACCACTGCAGTATCTTTACCAAGAAAACCCCAAATGGGGTCACAAAAGGTCAGGCACAACTGAACAAAAACAAAAATGGAAATAATAAAGTAGTCACCATCGATCTAGAAGAGTTCTTAATCTTTTTTGTGAATGCGTCACCCTCTGTGCTTCCTTTGCTAGAATAATGTATTTAAATTGATAAAATAAAACATGTATGATTACAAAGGAAAGAAATTCTACATAGAAATCAACTTGCAGAATATTTTCTCATCCAAGTTCACAGACCACCTAAAAGCTACCCGTGGACTACGTGGGGGAGGGGAAGAACCTCTAATCCAAAGGAAACTCAAGTATCCATTAAGTTCAACCTCCTCGATTTACAGGTGAGGAAAATGAAGCCAAAGGAAGTTAATTGACTTAAGTGTCACGAGCAGTAGCTTTTAGAAACAGACCCCAAGTCTTCTGACTTTAGAGACAGTGGTCTTTCCACTGCCTGATAAAACAGTAAATTTCACTGAAATTGTAACATGGCCAAAATGAGTGGCAGACTGGTGTGGTGAAAAACATATTGTACTGAAGAGTGAACTTATCTTCAAGGATTGCTTCCTCCATCACTGGACTTTCCAGGCCACAAACAGGATGTCCACTTCTGAGGATATTATCCAAAGGTTTCTCGTTCAAATATGAATTTAACTAATGGCTTCTTCCAGATCAAAGAGGCTATATGTCTGAGTCAATAGACCCAGATTTTTGGCCCAAGCCTAGCCACTGAACACTAATCATGTATCCTTTAGCAAGTACCATAATCTCACTGAGCCCTCCATTCCCTAATCTATATAATGGGGAGATTAGACTAATTGGTCCCTGGTCCCTGGTATATGAAGAGCTTATGGGCTAGTTGAGTCAATAAGACTTACATACATGAAACAATTAAAGAACATTATAAGATTGTCTATATTAGAGGGCTAATCTCAATGTTGTCAGGTTCTATAATGTAAATGGAAAAACAATTAGAGCAAAGAATTTGTCCCTAGATACCCTGACAGAATGAGAATGTGTTAGAACTGGGTCTACAGCCCATGCTCTTGACCTTGAGTCATCCTGTTGTCCCACCCACCTGGCTGCACTACCTATCTATCAGTAGCACTGTGTGGGACAGCATTTCATTATCTCACAAGAAAACATACTTATGATCCTCTGCTTCCTATGATTATCTGGTTAACACTGACTGGTATCTTATTATTTTTTCCATGCCAAATGCTTGATCTACATCTCCTACGGTAATAACACCTGCTAAACTCTTCAATAATTGATGAGAGGAGCCATGTTGTTTTCTTTGGTTTCCTTCTACAGCTCAGAAGTGCAAGGTTCAAATGACTAATCTGCATGGAACACAAAATAATGATAGCAATCATAATTAACAATTTATATTCATAGGACCTCCTTTAATTCAGAGCAGCTTAAGAAATGTGGAAAATGTAAGACTGTTGCGATGGAGGGAGGGAGATAATGGCTGCTACAGATCATCTCTCCAGAGAGATGGAGGACATTGGACTCAGAATTAAGACCTGAACTATTGTCCAAGCTTGGACACTAATTCCCTGTATGCATTTTATGCACTGGAACCTCAGAACCCTTCTCTGTAAAAATAAGGGAATTGAACCAAATCTAGACAATCCCTGCTTCTACTTAGAGGCAGCTAAGTGGTACAATGGCTAGTATACCAGGTCTCAAGTGAGGAAGTCCTGAGTTCAAATTTTATCTCAGATACTTATTTGCTGTGTGACTTTGGGCAAGTCACCTCACCTCTGTTTGCCTCAATTTCTTCATCTGTAAAATGGGGGTAGCAGCTACCTCCCAAAGTACTTGTGAAAATCAGCTGAGTCATGATGATACTTGTAAAGTGGTTAGCACAAAATAGGCCCTATATAAATGCTTTTATTGTTGTTCAGTCCTTTCAATTGTGTCTAACTCTTTGTGACCCATTTGGGATTTTCTTGGGTTTGCCATTTCCTTCTCTAGCTCATTTTCCAGATAAGGGAACTAAGGCAAACAGGGTTAAGTGATTTGTCCAGGATCACACAGCTAGTAAGTGTCCGAGGCCAGATTTGAACTCAGGTCTTTCTGACTCCAAACCTGGTGCTCTACCCATTATGCCACCTAGTTCTCATATCTCACATCCAATGAATTATTAATATAAGAAAAAATCAGGGGGAGGCTATGTGGCACAGTGAATAGAGCACCAGCCCTGGAGTCAGGAAGACCTGAGTTCAAAGCTAACCCCAGACACTTAACACTTACTATCCGTGTGACCTTAGGCAAGTCACTTAACCCCAACAGCCCTGCCTTCCCCCCTCAAAAAGACAAGGGAAGGGAAGGGAAGGGAAGGGAAGGGAAGGGAAGGGAAGGGAAGGGAAGGAAAAATCAACACATCCCTAAACCATTCCCTCCTCATTCCTAGCCACAAAAAGCCTGGTAATTTAGTTAGGACAAAAATCAGTCAAAACAGTTTCTTCACATTATACAAACAAAATAACTAACTGATCAATTGAATTTTTCACTTTTCATCTGGTTATCAAGACTTCATATGGACATAGTCTAATAATTGTATCAACCAAAATACTTTTGTTCTCCTCCCTCACCATTATCCCCCCGCTCTGGTATTTATTAGAGTACTATGTACTATATTCTAGCAGAAATGGTGGTTATGCTTACCACTATCTCCTACCATATTGACCATGTTCTTAAGAGACTGACAAGTAGGAGTCAACACATTCATCCAGGAAAAGAGGTACACACTCTGAAAACAGACTAAGGACAAAAATGGGATTACACTGATGTACAGGACAAATAACCCAGAGAAGGAGGCAATTTTAAGAAGTGTGACCACTTACATCAGGGAGAAATTCCAACTCAACAAATTCCCTGACCTTTACAGAAATAAAGAGGGTAAACCTAAGTAGAAATTAATTAGGACTCCAGGAAGAAACAAAAGGACTTCTAGTCACCAGAACTTGGGAGCAGCCCTTTTTGTCACATGTGTATTTACACAAATACCTCATTACCATTTTACCATAAGTCTGGCCACACTCTTCTCAAGGATCTTGTGTATGCATGGGGAGAACGGGAACCTGGTTTGCAGGGTCTTGCCCCAATCATTTTTACTACCTCTACTTACTAAACTCTTTGTAAAAAATCAATTTGTAAAACTCTTGTAACTTTGTAAAAAAATAATTGAGTTGTTGACCGATTAACCAGCCCACACCAGCGGGCATTCATGAGCAATAGTACTAAATATAGTTGTACTAAATATAATAGTACTAAAAATCCCAAACCCTCAGAGTTACTTGACAAAACCTGAGAAAAACAGTAAGTCTCTACAGACCCCAGTTGGGGAGTACAAATTGGGAGGAGTGGACCTAGAAGAGATAGTCTGACACGACCTACTAAAAGCACATGCATATCTTTACACTTTCTCTACTTCCAGCTTGTATAGCACATAGAGATCTTACAATGTAAAAATCTTTTTTGTAAAAATAGCCTTAGGTAGGAGAGATATTAAGAAATATTCATGAATTGATCTGATGTATTAATTTCCCTAAAACAACTATTGCTGAGTCCCTATTACTCTTGATCTATGGCAAGGATTTAAGAAAAAAAATTATTAACTTATTTAGTTACCACCACATTATTGCCATTCCACTGGGCAATTGATGGCTGATCTAAGAACACTCAAAGGAAGGAGTCACATTAGCTCGGTGTCTATATTCTACCACCAGTGGCCACTAGGACATTACATTAGGGGCATTTTGAGCTCACATGCATTGGGAAGGTCCATTCAACTGTTAGATGGCTCCAGTCAGATTCCATTTTATCCAAGTATAGCACTGTCTCAGAGGGTTCAGAGATCTCTAGGAAGTTAGAAAAAAATAGGCCTAAAATATTCCAAAGAAGTCATATTCTATCTGTAAAGAGGCTAAAGACTTGTTTGGTCGATTCTCCATTTTACATTTACATGCTCCTGGGCACCACAGACTAGAGTTGCTTCTATCTGGGCTAAACACACACACACACACACACACACACACACACACACACACACCTGCAAATTCTTCAGCAACACTATACTCTTTCTACCAGTCTTCTGGTCCAAGGATTATAGTCAGCTATATATCCCTCACTGGCCTCAACCCCACTCTCCCTGTGATGACCCCTTCTGGGCACAACAATCTCACCTAGCCTTGAATTACATATCCTTGACAACATATTGGACAATTCATTTAGGGACCAATTGTCGGATAAAATGGAACTTTAGATAATGGGCAAATGTGCTAAATTATACTTGTGCCAGATGGTGGCACTGCTGGCTTTGGGCATCTGTCGCCATTGCCATCATATGCCCCACATTGGAAGGGGGTTCCACATTGTGAATAGGCACCTGGAACATACCCGACTCTATTTTCTTCTTTTTATTCATGTCATCCTATACTATGTATGTGAGGGACGTTAAAATCACCAAAGCAATGACAATCTGCTACAATAGTTATATGCTATTTCTTTCCTAACTTGAATTTTTAAATAATAAACTGAAAGAATTTTTTTAATAGTACAACTGAAGATATCTATCTAAGGTCCCCAGTGACTTTTCACCCCCTTATTTTATACTAAAAAAATTATTTCTATCACCTTAATACAATTTGGAAAATGTCATTACTTCAAACATTGTCTGCACAAATATTTATTTTCTTTTAAAAAGTGTTATCATTTAAATGTTCTTGAAAGTATGATACTTAATAATAATAATAGCATTTGTATAGTGCCCACAATATTACAGGCACTGGGCTAAGTGCTTTACGAATATTGTCTCATTTAATCCTCACCACAACCTAGGGTAGTAGATGCTATCATTATTCCCATTTTAGAGATGAAAAAACTGAGGTAGATAAGAGTTAAGTGACTTGCCCAAGGTCACACAGCTTAGGTAGTGTCTGAGGTTGGATTTAAACTCAGGTTTTTCTGACTCCTGGTCTAGTGCTCTCTCCACTTTGAGACAGAATTGAACTTTGAGTAGCTGAAAGTAATTTTAATTTTCTTCCCTGTTCTTATCATTAAGGAATCCATGATCATTATATGTCATCTTTAAGCATTTGACCCAATGATCAGGGTATTCATTTCTCTCAAATCTCAGGGTTCCCAACATGTATGAGTGTTCCAGAAGTCTTTATGTAGATTTGGGGACCTTCTATACTCTATAGACCAATTGGGCCAGTTTTCTCACTATCCCCAGCTTGTACCATGGTCACTCTATGAGTTACAATATTGTTTACTAAAAAACGATCACTAAATTTGAAGTCAGAAGATCCAGGTTCAAGGTGCCACTTTGCCCCTTACTAGCTCTGTGTGGTTTCCACCCACCCCCCAATGGTAGTCCACTTTTTGTCTTGAAACTGATTTGTGGGTAATTTGTATTTGCAGTTTGTAATTAATGTTGTTTGTAGTTTTGTAGTTAAGATGATAGATAGATGGATAGATAGATAGATAGATAGATAGATAGATAGATAGATAGATAGATAGATAGAT
>NW_027185887.1:6583400-6596485 GCF_028583685.1 Petaurus breviceps papuanus
GATAGATAGATAGATAGATAGATAGATAGATAGATAGATAGATAGATGATAGATAGATATAGATATCTACACATGTACATATATGTATGTGTGTATAATACATGTGTATATTGTCTATCTATCTATATACAAATAGTGCTATATCCTTGTCCTGAAAGGTATACCAGTCCCAGTATTCTTCCCAACAGTATTTTGGAATAGACAATCTAGGAAAGTTATCTGTGAAAGTGCCTGGCTTACAGCAAAATCTGAGACAGAGATTCCAGAAGAACAAAGAGGAGGAAAGTGGGACCTAGGGCAGGAGGCTGAGTTAACTACAACTTGAAGCCATGCGGATTTCAGAGTCCAGCACTAAGCAGGAGATTTGCTTCCAAGGTTTTCTCTACAAATACTGAAAGTGCTACTTCAGAATACCCCAGGGAACAAGGTACCTGAGGAAGGGAAGAAGGGTGAGAATGATTTCTCCCAGTTAGCAGTGAGCCTATGTGACTATGTGTATGATCAGATGACCCCTGCTATCCCTAAAAATAATTTCCTCCTCCCATAGTGTCTGGTGCCAGGGTAGAGGAACCCAAGAAAGCTCACATATCATAATCCCTCTTCTATCCTACTTTTCCCTTGGTTTGGGGGCTTATGAAAAATGTAAATAAATATTAGATTGAGATATGGATGATAGTTAATAGAAGGTAGATAAAATACATATATAATATTATTTTCATATATATTGTCTGTGGGAGGGCAATTAAGATGAAAATCTGTTTCTCTTCCTCTGTCTCTCTCTCTCTCACACACACACACATACACACACACACACACACACACACACACACATTTTACTTCTCCTATCACCTTGAACTGAATAAAGATTAATAAAATGTGGAAATATCACCAGGCTGGAAACTACCCAGTGTCAGACCCATTCTTAGCTACCTTCTTGTTTTCTAGTCTCACGATAAGTACTGAAGGAGTCTACAACTTTGTTATTCCAGACTCAAGTTAAACCCACATTTTCTGTCATTCCCAAGCAACTCAAACACAGATCAACTGGCCGCCAGAGAACAGACTGCTTAGCCAGCTGCTGTAAGACTCTGGGCTTTGCTGGGTTAACTCCTCCCATGCACCCTGAAGAAGCAAAGCACGGATTCTAGAGGAGTCTTTTAAAGAGCAGTTTCCTTCCCCAGATAAGAGCTATGGAGGAAGAAATGGTCTTTCAGGGCAGCAGGGATAATTTCACCTCATGTGGTCTGCTAGACACAGTACTCACTGATGTTCAAAGTCATTCTCACTCTGACTCAGCCGCATGTTTCCTTAGGGTTGTTGCCTTTGTGCTAGTAAAAGCTCTTTCTTACAGAGTCTTTGAAGGGGACATCACAATTACAAAGCTAAGTGCATGATTCTACAAAGTCCACACACTTCTCAACATGGAAGTGACCCCCACTTCCACCATGGGCAGAAGCATTCTCCTCCTTCAGGCATCTCCTGGAACTCTCCAGGAATCAATCCCATACACAGACATCCTTCCCTAATTCTCTATCTCAAAACATCCATCATTGTGCATTCTAGGATTTGTATGTTTCTCAAACCAGGACCACAAATACTTAATTTTTACCTCTTTGAGTGTACATTGTGTTTCTCCCCAGTTCCTGGGGTCACGGGCTCCTCTCTTTTAGGTATTTTTGGCAGATTGTTTTGTTTTTTATTTATGTCCCCAGATTGTAATACTATGCATGTAACCAGTGTTTTTAAGATGTTTGGCAAGTTGAATTGAACTGAATTGAATTTTGTGACCCTGGGGAAGACAATTTATCTCTTTGTGCTTGAGTTTTCTCACCTGTAAAATGGAGGACAATAACTGCTATATACCTAACAGAAATGTTATAGGAATCAAGTAAGTTGTAGAACATTTTGTAAATTGTAAAGCTCTATATAAATACCAGCTGTTATCATCCACACCCCTGGAATTCTGTTCCTGCTGTCTCTCCTACATCAAGTATATTCCCTGTTCCACCTCCCCACCTATCCAAATGCTCTTCATCCCTCCCATTCTTCCAATATTCCCTCATTCTCAAAGCCATCCTTAACTAGTCCAATTCACAGTAATCTCTTCCTCCTTTGAAGTTTACTGACAAATTAAAGAACAGGATAGTCCTATTGAATTTAGCACTCTTTTCTCTTTGTTTCAGGTAGGTTAATATTGCCTCTTTAATTAGATTGTAAGCTACTTTAGGGGAGGGAGTACATTTTCTATTTCTTTCTATTCTCCCATCACTAAGAAAATGGTACAGCTGAATAGGATGGCAAAAGGAAATTCCCTAAAGATTCTGACTCCATTCAAGCAAGAAAAGATTTATTGAGCACCCATTCTGTAAGGCATTATGGCATGTACCTTCTTTTCACTCTCTTCTTAATTCTGCAGTCTGGTTTCCAACCTCCTCCTTCAACAAAAACTGCTTTCTTCTCATGTTATTTATGATCTCTTCATCACCAAACCTTCTTGACCTCTCTGAAGCCTCGGACACCGGCGACCACCCTTTTCTACTTGACTCTTTTCCTTCTAGGTTTCCAGGTCACTGTTCTCTCCTGCTTCTCTATCTATCTGTCTAACTCTTCCTTCTCAGCCTTCTTTGCTGGATCTTCATCCAGGTAACACTTGAGACCTGTGGATAACCAACACCAACACCCACCCAGACTCTGTGCTTGGCCCTCTTCTCCTTCTATGCTATTTCACCCTCAATTGTAATGGATCCAAATATAATCTCCATGCAGATGATTCTATTTGTCTAGCTCTGTCCTCTCTCATGACATCCTAGCTTCAAATCTCCAACTGCCTATTGAACATCTTCTACTGGATGTCTTTTAGACCTCTAAGACTAAATGAGTCCAAAAGTGAATTCACTACATTCCCCCCCCCGCCAAATCCTCTCCTCTTTCTAACTTCCTTATTACTTTGGAGGATATTCCTATCACCCAGACCAAAAACCTAGTAGTCATTCCCAACTCCTCATTCTCTCTCCCCCCTCCCCTCTAAACACACACACACACACACACACACACACACACACACACACACCAATCTGTTGCCCTGTCCTGTCATTTCTCCCTTCATAACATGTCTTGTATATTCCCCTTCTTTTCTCGATGCTGCTACCACCCTGATATAGACCCTCATTACCTCACACCTGTACTATAGCAATAGCTTTCTGAATGGTTTCCTTGCCTCAAACCTCCTTACTATAGACCATCCTTCATTCAGTTTTGAATTTGATCTTCCTAAAGTGTAGATCTAGTCTACTCAATAAATTATAGTAACTCCCTATTACCTCCAGAATCAAATATAAAATCCTCTGGATTTCAAAGATATTCATAACCTGGATTCCTCTTACATTCCCATTTGTCTTATAACTTACTTCCCCACCTCACACCAAAAAAATGCACTCTGGAATCCAGTGATACTGGCCTTCTAGCTGTTTCTCACACCTGATACTCCATCTTGCAACTCTTGACATTTTCACTGGTTGCCCCTCATGCCTGGAATTCTGTCCCTCCTTATCCCTGACCCTGACAGCTAAAGTCCCACCTTCTACAAAAATCCCTTCTCAGTGCCTTAAACTCAGTGCCTTCCCTCTGAGAGCATTTCCAATTTATCCTCTATACATATCATTTGTATACAACTGTTTTCTTGTTATCTATTACCATTTGAGAACAGATACTGGGTTTTTTTTTGTCTTTTTTGTGCCCCCAGAACTTAGTACAATGCTGGAAAATAGTAGGCATTTAATAAATGTTTCTTGATTTGACTTGATGTGACCCTGGTAAATAAACGTATATGGTTTATGTCCTTAAGGCACTTTTAGAGCAATAATAGAGAGATGAACACAAATAACTGCAATACAAAGCTGAGTGAGGAAGACTTTCAGAGGTCTGCTAAGATCATATTATAAGAGGAGAATGGAAGGGAGATTGTTTCTGACTGGAAGGATCAAGGACAGCTTCATAAAGAAGGCATTTGAATTGGGCAGGACTTCAACTGGCAAAGAGATAGGGAAGGAGAAGGGAAGACATTTGGGACAAAAGGAACTGCATCCGCAAAGGCAGAAAGCAAAGGTGTGTTTTAAATGTCTCAGGATGTGATTAGAGAGATGGAAGGGTTGAAATTGCCTGGATAATGGGAGTTTGTGGGTGGGTTTTTAAATACTAGAATTTCTCCCCAGAAGGCATGTCCCTTCAAAGTACACAAGAAATTAATCACCCAAATCAGGGATGACTGATGGCTGTTTGTAACATGCTCTCCATCTACATAGCAGGTTGTGAAAATGTGCTCAGGCTCCTCAGAATGAAAATCGGGGTACTATGGAAGTGAAGGAATCCAATAGCCACCTTGAGCCTTTGCAGCAATAGGTATCTCTTTTGATTCTTGCATAAGAGTCCAAGGCAGAAATTTCCAGGGCTATCGTTCCACTCAAATGTTCAAGCTTTTAATGGTCTTTGAATTCTAGTTTAATCCTCCATAGCCACAGGATTTTACTAGGGTAGTTTAAGGCCAAAGTGTTACATGGCGCAGTAGATAACACAGAGCCTAGAATCAAGAAGACCTGAGTTCAAATACAGCCTCAGTCACTTATTAGCTGTAGGACCTTGCGTAATGGCTTATGCAAGTAATTTAATCCCTGTTTGCCTCAGTTTCCTCACATGCAAAATAAGGATAATAGCAGTACCTACCTTTCAGGGTTGTTATGAGAATGAAATAATATTTGCAAAAATATAGAGAATGCAGAGTTGGAGATAGGATGAGTAAAAAAAAAAGAACAAAAAAAAAGAAAACTAGAACAAGAAGATTAGTATTTATATGGTTCTATCAAAAAAAAAAAAACAACCCTCTTCAGGCGGCTAGGTGGTGCAGTGAATAGAGCAACAGCCCTAGAGTCAGGAGGATCTAAGTTCAAATCCGGCCTCAGACACTTGACACACCTACTAGCCATATGACTTTGGGCAAGTCACTTAACCCCAATTGCCCTCCCAAAAGCAAAAAAAAAAAACCCTCTGGGAGTAGGTACTATTATTATCCCCACTTTACAGATAAGGAAACTGAGGCAGACAGAGGTTAAGTGACCCACCCAACATCCTACAACTCCTGAGATAGGATTTGAACACAGATCTTCCTGACCACGGGTTGAACACTATATAAGGTGCCACCTAACTGAGTGATTCTATGAAAACTTGCAGAGAGGTCTCCAGTTAAGCTCCCCGGGTATCTGTCCTTGGTTATTCACTTTTTTTCTATCTTATCAATGACTTCAGTGAAGTTATTCATCCAAATTGGTGTGCTTGTTGGATTTGCAGATGAAACAAAGCCAGGAGGAATAACTAACGCATCAGGGGACAGACTTGGGATTCAAAAGACCAAGATTCTAGAAGAATGTTGTCAAACTCAAATAGAGATGAATTCTCATGGGTCACATACTAACTAAGAAAATTACAAATTCACAGCATTTATGTTGTGTTGTATTTTTATTTTATTTTGTTAAACATTGTCAAATGGCTGCACTTGGGAGAAGGTGAGTTTGACACCTCTAACCTAGCACAATAGGTCAAGTCAGCCAGGCAATAAATATCTTTAAGTACCTACATGTGCCAGGGGTCAGATAGGTGGCACAGTAGATACAGCATAGGCCCTAGATTCAGGAGAATCTGAGTTCAAATCAGACCTCAGATACTTACTACCTGTGTGACTCTGGGCCAGTCACTTAATCCTATTTGCCTCTGTTTCTCAGCTATAAAATGAGATGGAGAAGGAAATGGCAAACCTCTCTGGTATCTCTTTCAAAAAAAACCCAAATGGGATCATGAAGAATTAGACATAACTGAAATATGACTCAACAACAAGAAGAGACATTGTACTAAATTCTAGAGATGAAAAGAAAGGGAAAAGACAGTCCCTGATCTCAAGTAGCTAATAGTCTAATGGAGGAGATAACATGGAAACAATTCTGTACAAACCAGCCATAGACAGTTTAAATTATAGATAATCAACTGAGGGAAGGTACATGAATTGAGGAAGATCAGAAAAGGCTTCCTTTAGAAGGTGGGATTTTAATTGGGGCTTGAAGGAACCCAGAGAAGCCAAAAGGCAGAGAGGAGAAGAAAAAGTATTCCAGATATGGGGGATAGCCAGCCAGTGAAAATTCCCAGAATCTAATACAAAGCAGCAAATTTGGCATTGTAGACACCACTGAATCTTGGTGGGATGAGACATGGTACTAGAAGTAGTAAAAGTATTCAGCATAGAAAAGACAAGTATGAGAAAGGAGCCAAAATAAGAGAAGAATAAATAAATGGTTGGAGGAACACTGAGTGGTGCTGTCACTAGAATAGCAAGTGAGACAGTAGCATTAATTAAGCACCCACTGTGAATTTCCCACACTGATGAAATCACTAGTTAGGGCCAACAACCCAAAATTCAATGCATGATAGAGTTATAAGTGCTATGAGAGTTCTGAGGGAGAAGAGTAGAACAGGGGTTTCCAGAGTAATAATTAATATCCATGTATATGACTACCCATCTACATACCCTTCATTTTAATCCAAGGGCTGGAGGTGTCAAAAGGAAAATTCTTTATCTGGGCTTTCACCTTGGTTAATGAAGCAAAACTGAGGACAAAGAGAATTAAAGGATTTTATTATAAGTGAGTCAAAGTAGTAAGACATTATTGAGCTGATTACTGAAGATCAGCCATGGCTTCAAGGTGGGAACTGCTTTTATAGGTACAACCCAAAGAGGTTCAACTTAGCAAAAGAGGTCAAGGAATCTGGAATCTCAGTTCCTCCCCAAGGCAGCAGGACCGTGAGAACTGGAAGGTAGGGGTATGTGACAAAGAGTAGGTGATACAAAGGGCTACAGACTTGGTGATTTCTTTCTCAGCGGTGCCTCCCCCCACACTGATTGATAAGCAGGGCTGAGAGCAATGGGATATTGAGTCAATATAACTTTCAACAGAGGGTGTGTGTGTGTGTGTGTACATACATACACACAAATACATATATATGCACACATGTATACATATGTGCATATGTATACATATATGTGTATGTTTGTATATATGTGTGTATATACATATATGAATAGAGAAAGGATAGAGGCAAGAAAAAAACCTATTTATTAGGTACCTACTATGTTCTAGGCACTATGCTAAGCTCTTTACAGATATTATTTAATTTTATCCTCACAGCAAACCAAGGTTCTACTATTATCCCCATTTTGCAGCTGGAGAAACTGAGGGAAACAGAGGTTAAGTGACTTGCCCAGGATCATACAGCTAGTGTCTGAGCTTTGAACCCAGAGCTTTCTCACTCCTGGCCCAGTGGGCTATACATTGTACTTCCTAGCTCTCCAGTGACATATGTATGTATCACCTGCAGCAGTTGTCCTCAAGACCTCCATGATTTTCATTATTATTATTATCTCTGTCATTCATTTGACTTCATCATATATTACTTTGTTATTTAATTTTTCATCTAAATAGAGTGAAATCTTCTGGAAAGCGGGAACAAAGTAGCATATTTCTTTCTATTCCCTACAGAACCTAGCTTTGTAGTGTGCTCCTAATAAGCATGCAGTAAATGTGAACTTGCAAATAAGGAGAGGGCAAATGAGGCTAGCATCTATACATGCCCCATCTAGGCCAAAGAGTCTCCCTTCCCTGTTTGACTGTCAGTTTGCCTTGTGGGGGCTAAGGGCAGCAGGAAATGACTAGCGGATTAAGTGAGAACTCCTTGGCAGGGTCACGCTTTCTGCATTTAATTGCTGACGTGAAGGGATATTGCTACCCTTAGTTTATGAATGCGCATGGTACATTAATCATGGTTCTGGAAGAAGCCAGTTCAGTACCTGGTTGGAAGATACAGAGGTTTTTATGGCACTGATCATCTGGGAACAGGGCTCATCCTTGTGGCTTCAGTCTCTGGTTGGCTACATTTTTGAGTTGGCTGATCAAAAGGGAAGCTGTGACCATGAGCAAGACAACTGAAGAAATGTTATAAAAGAAAGATGCAGACAAAAAGTAGACAATCCACCTGCTAACAGAGTCAGGAAGCAGAAGAGAAATTGTCTTGGATCTTTGGTTAGATTTCTGCCCAGTTTTTATGGGGTCAAGCACAGAAGCAAATATGAACAAACTAGGTCAAGGAATTAATTAAGCATATTTACTGTCCTGTTAGATGTTCCAAGTTTAGTTCCAAAACTAAACCATTTTTGTGCAATCTTCAAACATTGCATCATCTAGTTCTAAAATCTATTGTTCCTTTTGCGGTTATCTATATACTAACCTTCGTTTCTTTTTTTTTACTCACTTGTAGATAAATCATAATTCCTTTATTTCAATATGTTTGCCTCTATCGGGGAGGGGTGTATATTCAGAATCCTCAGTTTCATGTAAAGAAAGAAAAGACAGACTATTACAACAACCTCCTAATTGCTCCTACTTTCAGCCTCTCCCCCTCTGTAATAATCTTCTATGCTTCTGCCAAGGTGATATACTTAAAGCACAGGTTTGATCAGACATGCCATTTTCCATCAGCAGCTCTGCTTGGTTTCTCTGGAATATCATGCCTCCCCTAGGATAACCTGATCATAAAAAACTTCATCACCATACAGATTGGTGCAGCTTTTAATACTCAACTGTTTCTCAACTCCCTTAGTTGGCCCTCATCTCTGATTGGAGGACTGGAGGGTAGAGCAATAAACTCTCTCCATACCCTTCCTTTATAGAGGGCTCAGAACTTTACAGGTAACTTCATTTTCCATCAGAAGCAACTCTGCTTGGTTTCAACTCCACAGAACATCGGTCTGCCTGGCCACCTTCACCCTATCTCCCACACTCCCCACATATACGAGGATCTCCCTGACACCCTCTTTTAGTTTCTTTTTGTGTGTTGTCTTTCCCCCATTAGATTGTAAGCTCTTTGAGGGCATGAGTTGTCTTTCTTTTTTATTTATATTCCCAGTGCTTAGTACAGTGCCTGTCACATAGCAGGCATTTAATAAAAGTTCGTTGAATTGATAGTGAGTTGAAGTCTTACTTGTTTGATCAAGAACCTCCATGGTTCTTCATTGCCTCTAATATAAAATACAATTTCCTCTGTTCAATTTCTAAGGTCCTTCATAGTTTGTTTCCAACACACTTTGTTGTTGCTGAGTGCTGTCTGACTCTAACCCATTTTATAGACTGTTTACTACTTCACATGCACTGTTTTCCAGGCAAACTAGTCCATTTTTCTTTCCTTGTGAATGCCATTTCACAGTCAGTTTCTGTGCCTTTGCATGAATAGTCACCAATGCTTGGAATGCTCTCCCTCTTGATCTCTGCCTCTGGGCCCCCTAGCTTCCTTCAACTGAGAGCTCAAGTGGTGCCATCTCTCTGAGGTTTTTCCTGATTCCTTCAGTTCAATCAATCAATCAAGCAGTAATTATTTATTAAGTATCAGCTATGTGCCAGGCACTGTGCTAAGTGTTTGAGGATACAAAAAGAGGCAAAAGACAGTCTCTGTCCCCAAGGAGCTCACAATCTAATGGGGGAGACAGGCAAATAAATATATGCAAAGCAAGCTCTATACAAGATAAATAGGAAATAATTGAAGGAAGGAAAGTACTGGAATTTAGAGGGGTTAGGGAAGATGTCCTATAGAGGGTGGAGTTTTAGTTGGGACTTAAAAGAAGCACCAATTCCAAAATTAATTTTATTTTATGTGTATATTTATATACACATGTATATTTCATATTATATATTTCTCTATATACATATTCTGCCCCCAGTAGAATATAAATTGCTTGAAAGTAGAAACCATTTCATTTTTATCTTTGTATTGCCAGTGGCCAACATAGTACTTAGCACATCATAGGCATTTAATAATTCTTGCTCTAATAAATTGAAGAAAATATATTTTAGACTTTATATTCAAAATGAGAAAGGACTATCTTGTCAAGTCTCACATTATCTAGTAAATATTAAACATTCATTCTCCATATCAAATATATGTAGCAGATATTTAATAAATGCTTAATGAATTAGTGTTATTGGATATTGAATACTGAACTGACCAAATTCATAGAATCTTACATGTAGTCAAACCCTCTTCACTTTGCAGATAAGGAAACTGAGACCCAGGAAGATTAAATTACTTGGCCAAGGTCACACAGGGGGTCAAGTATCAGAAATAAGATTCAAATCTACCTCTTCCAACACCAAAGCCAGTCTTCATTCCAGAGAAGCAAACCAATTCTTTTTTGAAATTTCAGCCCCACTATTATAAACCAATTATTCTATGGGAATCATAGGATCCATACCATTTAATCATTCAATCAACAACCACATTTTATGTGTTTCCTATGTGTCAGGCATGGTGCTAAGTGCTGGGGATGCAAAGAAAGGGGAAAGAAAAATAGAGAGAGTGGGAGGAAAAAGGTCCTTTCTCTCAATAAGTTCATATTCTAATAATGGAGACCAATATAAACAACTATGTTCATACAAGATATATAGAGTTTAGAAGGGAAGTCATTTCAGAGGGAAGGCACTGGGAAGTGGTGATAGGGACTGGGGAAGGGCTCCTGTATAAGGCAGAATTTGAACTCAATATTTCAGAAAGCAAATGAAGCCAGAAGGTGGGGGTGAGAAGCAAGATCATTCCAGACAATGATGGACAGCCAGTGTGAGGAGCAGCAAACAGGTCAGAATTTCTGGTGTGATAAGGGAAGTGAAATGGGAGACTGAATAGCTGGAAAAGGCCTAGATTTTTATGGTTTTTAAAAATATTTTTTTATATTTTATATTTGATCTTTAATAGGGAGTCATTGGAAGAAGTCATCAACACAATAGAATGTATATATGCATATATATATAACCTATAATTTAGGGAGAGAAGTGCTATATATGAGAGTAAATACAAAGTCTAGATAAGATATGGTCACTATAATCATGACAGAAGAAAAGGCCGCATTTACACCAAAATATCCACAGCAACACTTTCATGGTAGCAAAGAATTAGATATAAAGTAGGTGTCCATCACTTATGAAATGGCTAAACAAATTAACAAGTGAACAAACAAGTGAAATGGAATCTTGCTGCACCATAAGAGACAATGAATATGAAGAATTCAGAGACACATGGGAATACTTCCATGAATCAATACTTAGAGAAATAAGCAAGACAAGGAAAACACTATACACAAAGATTGCAACAAAACAAATGGAAAGAAACATAATAATCAAAACTGATCTTTGTGCAATTATAATGATCAAGGTTGGCATTGGAGAAAAGATACTTACTTCATTGTAGAGGTAGGGAACTATAAAGGTGGAATATACTATCCAATGTGCTGATTAGTTGAGATGAGTTGCTTTTTCCTCCTTCTTTCTTGTTAAAATCTCTTTACAAAACTTGTTTCGCTGGGTAGGAGAAAACATAGATATTCAGAAATTAATGATATGAAAACAAAAGACAAACAAAAATAAAATAATTTTAATAGCATGGATACTTAGGAGCAACGTACATATTTGGGGAATGGAGTTGTCCAGCGGGACTGGAACGTATACAACTTCGAGATAAGACTGATAAAGGTGGGTAGCACCAAGTTCATAAAGCCTTGAGTGCCAGACAGAGGAATTTTATTTTTGCTTAGCATTAAAGGATCATAAACTCATAGTTCTAGAGCTAGAACAGTCTCTCCAGTCCATCTCTAGTCAAAAAACCTGAGACCCAGGGATGATAAGGATTTGCTCTTCTTGGGTAACATGGGTAATAATGGACAGAGACAGAACTCAACCCTAAATCTGCTGACTCAGAGCCTAGGTTCCTTCTGCCAGTGTAGATTCTTGAGTGGAAGCATGACATAACCAAACCTACATGTCCCTCAACCTTGATTCTGGCAACAATAGGAAGGCTGGATTGGACAATAGAATACCAATAGACTTTAAAAGGAGGAATGGCCATGAACCTGAGTTGAACCAGGTATTTTGGATGAATGGCCATGTACCTGAGTCGAACCAGGTTTTGGGGGGTCTTTTTTTTTTGCTTTTTTTGGCAGGCAATTGGGTTTAAGTGACTTGCCCAAAGTCGCACAGCTAAGTAAGTGTGTCAACTGTCTGAAGCCAGATTTGAACTCAGGTCCTCCTGACTCTAGGGCTGGTGTTCTATTCACTTTGCCACCTAGCCACCCCTGAGTTGAACCAGGTTTGCTGCTGTTGCTAGTTATTTTTTGTTTGTCCAGATTTGAAAATATGGGGAAGGTAGCAGCAAGATTTTGTAGTCATGATTTTATAGCATAGTCACACAACTGATAAAGAATGCAGAGGCTACAAGATTTCACTGTGGATTTTTTGTGTGTTTATTTATTTGTTTGCTTGCTGGTCATGATAATGTATATGGCATGATCAAGCAAAAACGTAGCCTTAAAAGAGTCTGTTCCAATAAGGTTTCTCCCAAGTATGTGTTAACATAATATAGAATTCGTTGATGGGTGAAACATCAAAGGAAACTTTGTTCAATAGTCCTCTGATTGTCATTATCAAGAGGGCCATAAAGCAAAAAGACCAGTCTTTGCCATGGTTATTCTTGGTTGTTAAACATAGAGTTTAAATGAAATGTCGATTCTCTATAGATGATGAGGTCCTCCAGATGCTCCTATTTGCAAATGACTTTGTATTCAGTGAATACTTGATATCCTTCAAAGTTGTAACCACAACAACTTAATGGTGACTTATACCTTTTTAAGGTATGAGGGATCTCATTGACAAATATATGTTCTTTTTTTTTTTTAAAAGATTGCCTAACAATCCACTCAGAAAAAAACAAATGGGTAAAGAATATATGCTGTCCGGGGGCAGCTAGCTGGCACAGTGAATAGAACACCAGCCCTGGAGTCAGGAGGATCTGAATTCAAATCTGGCCTCAGACACTTAACACAAAAAAACTAGCTGTGTGACCTTGGACAAGTCACTTAACCCCAACTGCCCTACCTTCCCCCTCCAAAAAGAAAAAAGAGAGAGGGAGAGAGAGAGAGAGAGAGAGAGAGAGAGAGAGAGAGAGAGAGAGAG
>NW_027185887.1:6596495-6609845 GCF_028583685.1 Petaurus breviceps papuanus
AGAGAGAGAGAGAGAGAGAGAGAGAGAGAGAGAGAGAGAGAGAGAGAATATATACTGTCCAAACTATGATGTGTAGTTGAATGGAGAGCCCATTGGACTGGTTCATCCATTTTTTTATCTTTGACACAGATTAATATTGAGTTGTGCTCAGAATTGAATAGGAGATATAAAGTAGGCTAGATTGCATTTTGAAAACTGCATAGTGTTTCAATGATAACAAGCTCTTACCTGAAAAGGAACCCATCTTGGCAATACCACAACTCATCTAATTATGTTAAATGGATACAAATCACACCTACCCACAATGTGCAAAGAGTCAAAACTGCAGGTGATCCACTGGGCAATGAAGAGATATATAGCAAACCTACATAGGCATAAAATGTTGTCTCACACAGAAGAGACAGCAAAAAAGAGAAAAATCATCCAGATATATGATTGGAAAAGGTTAGCCATCATGGCAGACTCAGAGATAGAGATAGAAAGCCTAAGTGACAAAATGTAGCTTAGGATTGCACAGGATAAGAATCTGTGGGTGAGTCATGATCTGCATCACTTCAATGAGATCCCACACTCCTTGCTGTATCAGTGTGACAAAGGGTTAAAGAAAAGAGCAGAGTGCATCACTTTCATCAATAATTAAGGTACATTTGTTGATCAACATGAAGTTAGACTTATATTATACCATCCCCATGATCTTTGCCTGAATGTCTCTTGGGGAAAGCAAATCTTCAATTTGGCCTCACAGTGTATTAGTGAAATGTATAATAGCATAGGCAGTTAAGTGGCACAGTGGTTAGGAACACTGAACTTGGAGTAAGGAAGAACAAATTCCACCTCATACTTATCAGCTATGTGATCCTAGGCAAGTCACTTAATCACTGTCTGCCTCAGTTTCCTTAACTGTAAAATGGGGATAACAATAGCATCTACCTCACAGGGTTGTTGTGTGTTCCAAATGAGATAATGTATGCACAGCATTTTGGAAATCTTGTTGTTGTTCAGTAGTTTCACTTGTGTCCAACTTTTCATGACCTCATATGGGGTTTGGCAAAGATGGTGGAGCAGTTTGCCATTTCCTTCTCCAGCTCATTTTACAGAGGAGAAAACTGAGGCAAACAGAGGTGAAGTGACTTGACCAATGTCACATAGCTAGTAAGTGTCTGAGGTTGAATTTGAATTCAAGTCTTCCTGATTTGGAAGTCAAGTCCAAGCCTGGACCACCTAACTGCCCCAGTTGCAAACCTATATAGCACTATATAATAGATAGCTGGTAGCTTAGTGGATAGAACACTGGACCTAGAGTCAGGAAGACCTTAGTTCAAATCTGGCCTCAGATACTTCGTAGCTGTGTGGCTGAGCAAATCCTTTATCCCTGTTTGCCTTCCAAAATGGATCCATTGGAGAAGGAAAAGGCAAACAATTTGTTTCTCTCTGTTAAGTGTCTTTGCTAAGAAAACCTCAAATGGGGTCATGAAGGGTCAAACATTACTGAAACAACTGAATACAACATCATAGCACTCTATAAATGCTAGCTATTCTTATTACATTTCCTTTCATTTTCTTTTTCTATTGTAAGAAGCTAGTCTACCTCAAAATGGCATCTTTGTATTCTAAGGCTCAATAATGCAAAATTTCACAACTCGTAATACATTTCATATACTACAAGAAATGACACTGCCCAACCTTACTGGGCAACATTACAGGAATTGCTGTAATATCTGATATAAGTGACTAACATTAATCATTCTTCATTTTAATTGCATTTTTGACAGGCAGGGTGTGGGGGTTCTTTTTTGGCAAATATATTTTCAGTTTCTCGTTTAATAGACTCTTAGAAACCTACAAATGGGTAGAGGTTTTTTATTTATAATGAAGGTGTTGCTGAATATGAGACTGCTAATGAAACATGCAACATGTCTCTGGATGCTTTTTTTTTGTTTGTTTCCTAGTGAAAGAGAATGTGAGGTCAGGATTATAATCAAGAAATCTTCAGATCCTTGTTTCTCTCTTTTTTATGTTACTTTTGTCCTCTTACCATTATTTTAATCATAAAGAGGAAAGGAGGGGGGAGATAAAAGGTCTGTTGATCACCTCTGTGAAGTGGATTAAGATTTTTCACCTTCAGAACAATCACGGCTCTAGTGGAGGGATCCTCAGAAATTGTCTCTGTCTGAGTTATTGCTTTGACACTGGGAGTGGCTTTTCAAAGGATGAATACTGAGGTTCAATAAACTTCATTTCCTGATGTCAAATGCATTGATTAAATTGAAGTGAAAGGCATGCAAGAGATAAAATTTCTTTCCCAGTTCATGGGACATGCCTCTGATTATTATAATGAGAGGAATTCCCACACACTGGATAAACATAAGCATTCTTAGATGATGCTGGCCAATAAAATATATTGTTCTTGAATTTGTTCCCATGTTATTCAAGTCACTGGCAAGATGTGTCCAAAAATATCACCAAAGCAAGAGTGTGGAGGGAGAGATAAAATACATTTGACTTTGGTGAAGATGTAAACTGAGATCCCAGAGAGATTTTTTTTAAATGAATACTACAGTTTATCTCCACTACATTGATGAAATTAAAAGGCAACTAATCAAGTCTCCATTTCATTTCATGCCATTGTAGACAGTTTCAGGAAACTAGGCTAATAATAGTTAATATTTATATAGCAATTTAACATACATCATCTCATCTGAGCCTCAAGATAATCTGGGGAGGCACATTTTCCAGATGAGGAAATTGAAGCTCTGAGAGATTCAGAAACAAACATATCCGTGTTCACACAACTAGTAAGTGTCAGAAGGGAAGATTCAACCCCATCTCTCCTGAAGTCAGCTTTCTTTCTACTATAGCACATTGCCTCTTTCATATAATATTAAAGAAAGAATGTAGTAGTTTTCTTCAATTATCTAAGGCCAAACATGATTTTTCCTGTAACAAATACGATTGAGAAAAGGTCAGTTTTTAGAAGTAAATTATGCAGATAATGCTCTCCCTTTCTCTGCTTGACTTGCCATACAAACACAGCCTATTCATTCAGCCTTTTGAATTATAAGAAATATCCAAACCACTCAAACAGTCAAAGATTTTACATAGCCACGATTTAATCCATCCTATCAATGTTGAAGAGTCAAACCTGTCTCAATTACAAGTGAAAAAGTTTTCCAGTTCATGAGAAACCCATTAGAATTTGTCTTTTGAGGAATTTTGTAAGCAATAATGAAGTCCTCATGCAATATTCTGAGATACTAAATAAATTATGTCTTGCAAATTATTGAATAAAGTCTATGAATAAAATAAAATTATTGAATAAAGCCTATGGAGATCTTTGTAGCTCATTTTCTCTACCAGTTACAAGAATCTGGGAAGAGTTTTATTTTGTTTTAAAAAATTAATATATTGACCTTGAGTGGGTAGCTGAAAGAATTTGCTTATGCAGATTAAACCTCTATTCTTCATCTAAAATTGAAATACTAGAACATGATTCTTCATTTCTTTACAAGTGTATGGTCAGGATAAAAGTACATGTGCACAGTTCTTTCTGCTTCCTTAAATCAAAGTACTCTATAAACCCAAGGAGAATTATTGAAGTAAATTGCATCCATTAAGAGTGATAATGTAGTGTTATTTAAAACTAGGGAATAAACAGGTAAAAACTCCCAGCTATTACTTCACTCTATGTGCCTAGTTGTGTTCATTCTATGTCTTTCTATGGTTCTCCTCATGATTTATGTCACCTAATGGTGACTGTAACAGTTGGTTCAAGAAATAGTCTTGTTTCTTAGAAGATCATTTATCCATTCCTAGTCCACATTTCTTCTTAGAAAATTAATTAGAATTAGGCATTCTTCTTCAGAAGCAAAACAATCTACATGACTAGCAACTTTCATAATGCATTTAAAAAATCACTTATGCAGCCATGGGCTCAGATAAAGTACATTTGGTTATTAGCTAGTTGTCACTACTAACTGTTAAGTAAAGAAGTAAATCACTTAAGTTCCATCTGGAAAGTGTTCATGAAATAATTATACAATACATGTGTAACAACTGACTGGGTATTTAGAGATAGATGTTGTTATAATTTTGGGGCAGTTAGGTGGTACAGTGCATAGAGTGCTGGCCTGGAGTCAGGAAGACTTCTCTTCCTGAGTTCAAATGTGGCTTTAGACATTTACTAGCTGTGTGACTGGGTCAAGTCACTTAACCATTGCCTGCCTCAGTTTCCTCATCTGTAAAATGAGCTAGAAAGGGAAATGGTAAACCATGTCAGTATATTTGCCAACAAAACCCAAAATAGAATCACAAAGAGACAGACATGACTGAAAGGCAACTACTGATATAATTTTAGGGATCTGGTTATAGAGATCATTAAAAACATGTGACCAAAGATCACTATTCTTACTGAACTGCATTTTTTTTCTTGAAGATAACTGTCAGCTTAAAAAGAGGGGGAAAAGATATAAATTAACATTGTTGATTCTCCAGCTTAAGTCAAAGAACTGACATGGTTGCTCTAATATATTACTGATTAATGTATTGGAAGGCTTGTACAGAATATGAATGCAAATCACAAATAAAAGAAACCTAAGTCAAGTCTCAAAATTGGTAACATATATGTGTATATGTGTGTATACACACATATAATATGATTTCACTGGTTTGGAAAACTTTTTTCTACTGACACAAAACAATTTCTCTGTAACTTAGAGTATTAAAGTATTATTTGGCATGTCAGGAACAGGAATTGAACTCAAATCTTCCTGTCTTCAGCATCAGCCTTCTAAAAGTTTTTTCACCTTGCCTCTCTACCAGTCTCCTATAACAAATGTTAAATGCTCCAGAAAATCAGAAATAAAGGTAAAGGGGAAGGATGCTTAAGGAATGGTGTCAATTAGCAAATTAAACACACTGGTCAAACCCGGATATTAGCCAATGCTTCACATTCCGTACAAATATTTACTTTTAACATCTCTTTGCCATACAATCTTCTATTGATTCCCTCCAGAACAGTAGACCTCTGGAGATAGCCCTGGGTGATTTAATGTTCTTAGCTCTGGTACCACCATATTCTAATCGTGGATTCAACCAGAACAAATGCCTCTGTCCAGGCCATCTTAGTCACTCAGTGGGTAGATTGCTGACCTTGGATTCAGGGAGACCTAGGCTCAAATCCTGCCTCAGATACCAACTGGCTATATGATCCTGGGCAAGTCCTCTAACTAAACACACACACACACACACACACACACACACACACACACACAATAAAACAAAAATCCACTATATCTAGTCAGTCCCAGATCCTAGACTATAAATTATCTAACTCCCCAACCTAGCCATTTGCTTCCCTTCCACCTTGCCACACATGTATACCTACCCCTATACCTTTCCATCTATTGCTTTGATCTTTAATTAATTAATTAATTTTTAGTTTTCAACATTCACTTCCAGAAGATTGTGAGTTTTAAATTTTCTCTCCTTCCTTTTCCTCCCCCCTCCCCAAGATGGTGTGCAATCTGATACAGATTCTACTTATTCATTCATATTAAGCATATTTTCACATTAGTTGTGATGTAAAGAATTAGAACCAATCAGAGGAACCAAAAGAAAGAATAAACAAGGGGGCAGCTAGGTGGCAGAGTAAATAGAGCACCAGCCCTGAAGTCAGAAGGACCTGAGTTCAAATCCAGACGCAGACACTTCATATACTTACTAGCCATGTGACTTTGGGGAAGTCTCTTAACCCCAATTGCCCTCCAAAAAATAAATAAATAAAATAAACAAAACGAAACAACAAAAGAAAAGGAGAGGAAATAATATGCTTTCATCTGCATTCAGACTCCAAAGTTCTTTCTCTGGATGTGGATAGCATTTTCCATTATGAGTCTTTGGGAGTTGTCTTAGGTCCTCAGTATTGCTGAGAAAAGCTAAGTCTATCAAAGTCAAATATTGCACAATGTGGCTAGTACTGTGTATAATATACTCCTGGTTCCACTCATTTCACTCAGTATCAGTTCATGTAAGTCTTTCCAGGTTTTTTTGAAGTCTGTCTGCTCATTATTTCTTATTGCACAGTAGTATTACATTACATTCATATACCACAACTTGTTTAGCCATTCTCTAATTGATGGATATCCCCTCAATTTCCAATTCTTTGCCACCACAAAAAGAGCTGCTATAAATATTTTTGTACATGTGGGTCCTTTTCCTGTTTTTATGACCTTTTTGAAATACAGACCTAGAAGTGATATTGCTGAGTCAAAGAGCATATACAGTCTTATAGCCTTTTGGGCATAAGTGCAAATTGCTCTCCAGAATGGTTGAATCAGTTCACAACTCTGCCAACAATGCATTAGTGTTCTAATTTTCCCACATCTTCTCAAATATTTATCATTTTCCTGTTTTATCATGTTAGCCATTCTCACAGGTAAGATGTGGTACCCAAGAGTTGTTTTGATTTACATTTCTGTAATCAATAGTGATTTTGAGCTTTTTTTCATGTGACTATAGATAGTTTTAATTTCTTCATCTGAAAACTGACTGTTCATATCTTTTGAACATTTATCAGTTGGGGGATGACTTGAATTCTTATAAATTTGATTCAATTCTCTGTATATTTTAGAAATGAGGCCTTTATCAGAAACACTAGTTGTAAAACTTCTTTCCCAGTTTTTTCCTTCCCTCCTAATCTTGGTTGCATTGACTTTGTCTGTGCAAAACTTTTCCATTTAATGTAATCAAAATCATCCATTTTTGCATTTCATAATGTTCTCTATCTCTTGTTTAGTCATGAATTATTCCATTCTCCATAAATCTGACATCTACTTATTATGTTAGAAACAGTAATCAAATCAATTCTACTATTAATTCTGGAAAGGTCATGTCAATCAACTATCTTATGTCTCCATCCACCATACCTGTGGCTTTGCAAATTAACATATACTTCTCTGGCCTTATATGGCCACCACTACCTTATATAAGTTGTCTCTCTTTACCAGAATTAAAAATCACTAAGGGCCAAGACAGTCTTGCTTTTGTATTCACATTCCCAGTGCTTAGCATGATGTTTGGTTAAAAAAAATTTCTGCAATTAAAATCATACTTTTCATCTACACCCTAAAGTACCATTTTATGGGGCACTTGTTCATTCTGTCCTGGAATGCAAACAGTAAATATAAAGAAAGTGATCCCCTGAAGATAATTGCAGCCCATGTGCCCATATCCATTACAAGCAATGGAAAAGTACAGTGATTCTACAAAGAACTTGACAAGAACCTACAAAACAACATGTAGCTTGTATTTGGTGAATTAAGTGCTAAACTGGACTGAAGCAAGACTTTAAAATTATATTAAAAATAATATTTAATAATTATAATAACCAAACTTTATTCCGAAGAAGAATTAAGAAAATATACCTACTTCCCTTCATCAAAATTGGGCAACTCTTGATATGAGGTAAAGTTGAGATGTTTCTTTTATTTTTCTTTATTTTAATCATCATTTCAAAAGAAAGCCTAGTTATATATGAGAAGGAAAGGAATATATTTAGAAATGAAAGTGACATAAAAACAAAAAGACATCAATATTTTTCAAGAAAAAGAAAGTTCAAAAAAAAAGGAAAAAGAAAGTTCAGAATCAAGAAAATGAAAGCTGAAAGAGGTATAAAATCATTCAGAAGCCTCTTACCCATCAGGGTTTGTGGCCTATTGTCCAATGTAATACTCTTCTCAAAGAATAATTCATTAGTGAAATAATGAAAACTGAGTTACATATACTATCACAAATGGAATTGACTATGTTTTAGAGAGGAAATAACTGACTATAGATAAAAGTCATTTTAGAAGTACTTCACCATGTACAGTTAGGTCATCAACTGATTGAAATTAAGGTCAAAGTAAGTGCCATATGAAATGAAAGGATTAAAAAAAGATACTGTATTTGTGCATAGCAACTCTAACTGAACTGGTTTAATCTTAAAACCAAGGACTCTCTGACCTGGGAAGGTGATTAATCTATAAATGAACAGCAATATTGTCCCTGACACCTCAAATAAATGATCATCTGACCACCACCTGAAAACCTTCATCCCTAATCAGCCCATTGGCATTCAGATATCTGTAAATGAAAATTTTTCATTCCATCTAGCAGGAAATCTATCCCTACCTATTGCTTCTAGTTCTAATCTCTCCTGCCTCTCTTCTCCAATCCTGCCCATTCAATACACAAAGACAACTTTTGTCTTCCCTTATTCCTTCTCTTCTTCTGGCTAAGTAGATTCAATACAATCAACCATTATCATATGGCATGGTTTTCAGTCCTCTCACCAACCCTTCTCTGGACTCACTCCATTTTTTCACTTTTCTTCCTAGAACTGAACAAAATACTCCAGGTACAGTCTGACAAGGGAAGAGAAAGTAGGGTTGTTTTTTGACCTTTTTGGAATTATGCTTTTTTTCTTAAATTTTAAATAAGTTATTTTTATCTATCTATATTTATTTTTGCTTTTTGGAGGGCAACTGGGGTTAAGCAATTTGCCCAAGGTCACATGGTTAGTTGTGTGTGTGTGTGTGTGTGTGTGTTTGTGTGTGTGCTAAGGGTCTGAGACTGTATTTGAACTCAGGTCCTCCTGAATCCAGGGCCAGGGCTCTATTCACTGTGCCACCTAGCTGCCCCAGTAATTTTTTATTGATATCTTTTTTTTATACATCACCATGGTATCTAATGAGTAGCCAATTCCTTTCCTCCTCCCATGTGTGATCTTAAGTATAACAAATAGTATTTTTAAATACAAAAAGAAGAAAAGTCAGAATAACTAATTAATACTTCAAAAAAGTCTGAAAATATTTGTGATACCTGGTGATTTCCCCCCTCTGTAAAGAAGTAGAGTGGGAGTGTCTTTTACTATGTCTTCCTTAGAGCTTGGCTTATTCTTTAAAATGTTTTAACCCTCACTTTTAACTTTTTGTGTGTGTGGTTGTTTTCTGTTTAGATTTCTGTAATCATTGGGTATATTGTTTACTTGACTCTATTTACTTTCCTCTTCATCAGTTTATGTAAATCTATCGATGCTTCTCTGTATTCATCACAGTCATCACATCTTTTTATTTATTTAAAAGCAATCGGGGTTAAGTAACTTGCTCAAGGTTACACAGCCAGTTATTTCTGGGTGTGGTGCTAAGTATCTGAGCCTGGATTCGATCCCCAGGTCATCCTGACACTGAGGCCAGTGCTCTTACTCGCTGAGCCACCTGGCCTCCTCTTACAGTCATCATATCTTAAAGCACAATAACATTCCATTTATGTACCACAATTTGTTTAGCCATTCCTCAATCAATGGGTATCTATTTTATTTTCAATTCTTTGCTATTACAAAAAAGTGCAGCTATAAATATGTTGGTGTATATAGGGACATTCTTGTTAATAATGGAGGTCTAGGGTACAAGCCAGGTAATCACATCTCTGAGTCAAATGGTATAGACATTTCAGTCCTTCTAGTTGCATAATTTCAAATTGCTTTCTGAAATAGTTGGACTGATTCAAAGCTTCATCTAAACCTGCAAAACTGCATCTAAAGGAATTCTCCATCTAAAGACAATACAGCTTCAACTTGGACTCTACATTGAAAATTCTCCATGACAATGGCAAACAAACATTAGTGAGCACACATCTCCCTGCTTTATATCCCAACTGAAAAAAATCATCACCAAGTGGCCAGACTACTTGTGATGAGTCTATCTTCATTCTTATCTGGCTGGTTTTTGGAAAACAAATTCAATATGACCATTCCTGGCTAAATTGGAGTAAGGTGTAGATCCTGGAAGTTAAGGAGGTGCAGACACTGGGAGGACAGGATATTTGAGAAGGCATCACTATATGTATTGGCATTCATACATATGATTCCCTCCTGTGAAGGAAGGAGTTGGGCTGAAGAAGAAGATTATAAACCAGGTACTTGAAAAAGGAGGGAGAATGGCCTGGGGGCTGATAGACAGCAGCAACCAGTATCCAGTCTGTTTGACTTAGCATGAAAATGACAAGGTCCCCCACTGTATCTTGGTCCATCTCCAGTCATCCTGATTCATATCTGGCCACTGGACCTAGATGGCTCTAGTGAAATTGAGGATAGTGACTTTGCACAGCCCTCCCTTACTTAAATCCAATTCATTGCATGTCGTGGCATTACCTCCCTGATGTCATGGTCCTCTTTGAGAACGAAGGACAAACAGCAGCAAGCAGAGACTGACGGAATGAACCTTGAAGGAAAAATTGCTTTGCTATGGCAACTAAGAGAGGTTCTAAAAATGGCAGTGAGGAACAAGGAGTAGAATTCTTCCCCTCCTGGCCCAGGGCACTGGATGGTATTAAATAATGTTCGTCCAATTCTGAAGACAGTGGTCAGGATGCAATTTTTTCAGAGGGTTAGTCTTAAAAGATTTAGGTTGTATGTAGTCATCAGAGAGAAGAACTTTTTCATAAAATATGTTAGTGGAGAGGAAGGAATTCTTAGAAATTACAGCTAGATTGGTTGCACTTCTCACAGCAAATAGAACCTTAAAAAGCAGTCTAATAAAAGAGAATAATAAAATGATAGTAACAGCTAGTATTTATATAGTAGTTCTTTAAGATTTATGAAGTGCTTTACAAGAATTATTTCATTTTATACTTACAGTAACTCTTAGAGTGAGGTGTTATCCCCATCTTTACGAAATTTTCTCTTAAGAAGGATAGGGATATGCCCATCAGTTGAGATGAGGAAAGTGAAGCAAAGAGAGATTTAGTTACTTGTATAGGGTCACACAGTTAGTAAATATCTGAAGCAGGATTTGATCTCAGTTCTTCCTGACTTTAAGTCAGAGCTCTATCAACTTCACCACCTAGATGCCTCAAATGAGATATTCGATGGTTAGGAGGAAGAGAGTCTTTTCAGAAAAACACAGGGCTTTGTGGAGAAAAAAATTCCATCCAAAGTGAGAACACATTTCTTAGATTGACTTTGATTGGCTGGGAATTAAATGTCTTTGTAGTGAGGAGAGAGGTGAACATTGCTAGAAAGTTTTGAAACAATGTGAAGTTAGTCTGATATGCAGAAATAACAAGGTCAAAGGAATATGCATGGCAGATGATTTTTGCTTTGCCATTTTAGATTAACTAGAGAGCTATGATTGCCATCCAATTAGGATTTACACTGAAAATCTGGAGATGTGAAGAGTGATAGCCTATATAAGGAGCAGCCTTTCAATTAAATTAAAGTGAGGGACAAGGCTTTTGAGCTAAGGATCCATTCAGGGAGAGTATAAAGATCTTCACGCGCCTCTGAAATATCCAAATGACACCATTTCTCAAGAAAACCAGTCTCTTTTTCTGAGCTAGAAATTCTACGAATTCCTTTGAAACTCTATTTGCTCACATAGGCTCTTCCTATGAAACTGGGAATACATTTTCTATACTCTCCAAAGCTCTCTGCAGTACGGGAATTATTTTAAAAATTCTACACAAAATGTTAAAGCATTCAATCCCAAAGCTTGCTTTTTCTACATAATGCTAAGGATTTATGACTTTCACCATGTGCTGAGTATTGAGTCTACAGCATTCCAGAACCCTTCTGACCCAACATATTACAGGCTACATTCAAGTTTTCATCACTCTCTCTCTGAAGGTCTTGTCTTTTGTTGGCTGAAGTCATATTTCTAATGGCATTTAACTAGTTTTGTGTGTGAGGCGGGGTGTGTATGTGTGTGTGTGTGTTTAATATCTATTATACTCCTGGTATGATTACAGGTATAATGAATAATATTTCAGTCATTTAGATTCATTTTAAAAGCAGAGCACTCATGAAACAACATGCAATCTGACTTCTCCATAAATTCTTTTTTTTAGGCTTTCATTTGGTCAGATTCACAAAGACTTACTGTCAGATTATTATTTCTGGCATTCACTCATCAGCAAAAAAAACATTTTACCTTAAGATAGGATTCTCAGATACTAAACACCAGAAATAATTGATCATCATGACATTCTTTTGTTAACTGAGGCTTTTCATTTTCTTCTTTTAGCAACACATTTAGCCAGATACGTGAATCAACTCCTAGGTCATACAAAACCTCAGCTGTGATTGCTCCTGTATTCTTCTATGGAAGCAACATTTCAGAGGTTAAAAAAAGAAGAAATATTTGCCTCTTCTTCTACCCTACTAGCCAAGATTCTTTGCCTTTTCTCTCTAGTTATACTCACAGAAAGGAATGAGATTTTACCTTAAAATCCTGTGTAGTTTGTAGCCCTAAGAGAAACTGAGACTGAATGATAGAAGCCATATAAACAAACATATCATTTTACCCTTCCTCTTTTGGATGCTCATTTGGAGAAAGATGATCTGGGCTCAAATTCAGGTTTTGGCAGACTACCTGTGGGGTCCTGGGGAAGTTATTGTACCTCTGCAGTCCTCAGTTTCCTCATATATAAAATTACAGGGTCCATCTCTAAATCTGTGATCTTATAAACCTTTACTTTCTATATTTCTCTCTCCATATATACATATGTGTATATATTTATATTATATGTAATATATTATTACATATACACATATGTATATATATTATAAATTTATACCTTAAATACATATGTACTTGGAAAAACATGAATAAAATCTAGGTTTCTATTAAATAAAATTAGAAAATCTCATCTAAGAAATTATATAGGACTTGCTATTCTGAAAAAACAAATTTGGATTCTATAACCAACTCTACTGTAGTCTGATACTCTCTTCCCCAACCACTTCATCTGCTGATGACAAGGTGATATTAAAGGGAAAAAGGACAGTTCACCTCTCAGTTATTGCTCAAATAAGTCATCTCATAACTAAAAATGCAAGCCCATTGGAACTTTAGACTGGGTTGAGAGAGAATATTCATTCTTCTATCAATGATAAACACATGCACCCTTTCTTCATTGCTTCCTGTCCCCACTACCCCCACACCACCAGCCCCAGCTACAGAAATATGCTTCTAGTTAACGTGGAGCCTGGTGAGAATTTGAAGCAATGAAAGCCTGTTACCCCCAGAGGACAAATAGCTCTCCCTCAATGCTGGAAAAAAGTTCTAAATTCCCCACTGAGGAAAATCACCCTGAAAAAAAGTTGTAAAACATATTCAAGAGTTGAAACAAACACCTTCTAGATAGAGCCTTTAAATGAAGGAAAATTAGACTCCTTGTCATATGCTGCTACTGCTGCCTTAGACAAAGGCCTTTCCTAAAGCACATCAGAAAGCTTGGTTTTCCCCACTACTGTGGTCTGTATATCAGGACTGGAATTGGACATTAATTAGCACTTTATTTGCTGTTGTGCTC
>NW_027185887.1:6609855-6646800 GCF_028583685.1 Petaurus breviceps papuanus
TCATGTACCTGTGAGAAGCTAAATAGACATTTTTCAGGGAGGGGAGAGGAGGGTAGGGAGAGAAGCTTTAAAGAATGGATGGGAAAAAGCAACCCCATTGCCAAAATAAAGGATATGTTTATATTAAAGGTTGCATCTTTTCATTTCGAAAAGAAAAAAAAACTTAGGATGTACAAGAAAAGTCTGAACACTTTCAATGGCTAATACCACAGGTAAAAAAAAGATGTTATTAGGTAATAACTATAAATGATTTGTCATCATAAAACAACCTAATCTATTCAAGCCAACTAAATGAAACATTTCACAAATACACACAATTGGACTTGAATACCTATTCTAAAAATGGAAAAACTATTTTAAAAATAATTGCTGAACCTTCCTCCCTTCTTTGCAGAGTTGGGAAACTGGGTCTGTGAAATAATGTATATACTATACTCTCAGACCAAGTTGTTGAATTGGTTTGTTTTACTGAAACTTTCCCCTCCCCCCTCTTTTTTCCCCTTTGTTATAGATATAAATGATGATTCTCTGAAAAGTGGAGAAAGGATATATTTGGAGATTAAAGTGATGTAGAAACAAATGATGTCTATACATTTTTAATTTAAAAATTAATTGCTGAGATCTTATGAATTGGCAGATTATGGTCTGTGACCAATGGTGAAATATTTTTATGTCCCACCACAGATTTCTAAGTCTCCAAAAACTATGTCCTAAAAATCGTAAGGAAGACTCCTTTGCTCCTTTTTTGGTTTGACTTTATATCACATGATAGACTCCCCAAGTCATTTCCAAGCACAATTCATGTAGCATATAGCCACAGTTCAAACAAGTAAATCCCAGTAACTTCGACTCAGGTAAATTAATTTATTTAACCAAACCCAGAAAATTAGAACAAAATGATTGTTCCCAGTTCTACAGCTTCACAATTCAAACATAAGTAGAACCATTGAAACAGAACAAAAATGTGTATTTTTGTCTTTGTTCCCACGTATTCGCACACTATTCATGCAAACTCTTGGAGGAATTTCAAGTGAGTGATTGCTGGTAATCATTTCATTTAAATGTACAAGGTTGCATGGGACCTCAGCCTATCAGGAAACAAAATGTTCTCACACAATTATATTAGCAATCATTATTTCAATTGCAGAAACTTCCCCTGCAAATAATATAGAATTTGCATGGTTTTTAAGAAGATGAAATATCTCTTTTATATCGCAAAGGATGCAAATGGTCAGAAGTACTAGGTTTTCTATTGGCTATCGGAAAGTAAAAATAACCATGTAAATGAAGCCATTTGGGTTGATGTCTTAGAAGAAAATAATGCATTCCAAGAAAACAACCATTTATTGAGTACCTGCTATATACTCCAGTGTATTAGGCATGGAGAAATCAAAGAAAAAACAAAACAAGCCCAAGGAGCATATAATTATCTGAGGATGGAACATATATGTATATTTGTGTATACATATATGTGTGTGTTTATATGTATGCATACATGTATGTGTTCATATACATATAGGTAAATATAGGCAAAATAAAAACAAAACACTTTAAAAAGAAAAAAATATTTGCAAATACAGAATCAAGAACAACTTGTCTCATCAATGAATCCTATTAAGGAAATTTCCCAGGCTATTTAATGTTGATTCCAAATCATTTTTTATGCCAAAGCATACATGCTCTGAATTCTATATCTCTTTTCTAGTCCAACTGGAACTAGTGGAAAACAGCTAACTCTATAATAACCAAGCAAAGGCAAGAAGCAAGGCTATTAGTTTCTTTTTTTTTAATGCTTTATTAACTTCTGATTTACATCATTCGTTTCCGCCAGATTTTGAGTTACAAATTTTCTCCCCGTTTTTCCCCCACCCATCCCCCCAAAACAGCAGTCCAACAGGATATCCCCACCTCCAATCTCCTCTCTCCCATATTTTCTCCCATACCCGTTTCGACTTTCCCAGTGGATCTCTATGCCTCAGTGCCTGTATATCTTATTTCTTAATTACATGTAAGATGGTATTAATAATAGTATATATATATATACATATACACACAGATATATATATATATATACATATATATATTTGGATATTTGATTTTAAAACTTTCAATTCCAGATTCATTCCCTTCCCCCCCTGCCACCCACCCCCATTGGGAAGACAAGCAGTTCAGTATAGGTTATACATGTGCGGCTAATGCAAAACAATAACGTATATTTCCCTCCCTCCTGTCCCACCTCCCATTTGATCTATTCTCTACTTTGATCCTGTCCCTTTTCAAAAGTGGGTGCTTCCAACTTACCTCCCCTCCAGCCTGCCCTCCCTTCCATCATCCCCCCTCTATTTAGTGTGTATTTCACTCCCTCCTCAAGCCAGATTCAATGGCAATAAGGTTGACCCATTCCCTTTTGCCTTCCTATTCTTCCCCTCCATTGTAACCATTTTCCCTTGCCTCTTCTGTATGAGATAGTTTGCCCCAATCTGTCTCTCCCCATCTCCTCTCATTATATTCCTCTCACCTCTTAATTTCACCTTTTAAGCATCATCCCTTCCTGTTAAATTGGTCCTGTGCCCTCTATATAAACCTGTAAACATATATACACACATTCACATATGTATTCATATGCCCATATACCCTCATATATAGACATATATATATATTTCTAATCTTCAACTACTGAGAAAAGTTTCATAAATTACAATTATTGTTTTTCCATGTAGGAATGTTAATAGTTCAACTTTGATGATTTCCTTATGATTTCTTTTCCCTATTTACCTTCTCATGCTTCTCTTGCTTCTTGTATCTGAATGTCAAATTTTCTATTCAACTCTGGTTTTTTCAGCAAGAATGCTTGAAAGTCCTCTATTCCACTGAATGACCATATTTTCCCCTGAAACATGATACTCAGTTTTTCTGAGTAGGTGACTCTTGGTTTTAATCCCAGCTCCCTTGACCTCTGGAATATCACATTCCAAGCCCTTCGATCCCTCAGTGTAGAAGCTGCCAGATCCTGGGTTATTCTGATTGTGTTTCCACAATATTCAAATTGTTTCTTCCTGGCTGCTTGTAATATTCTCTCCTTAATCTGGGAATTCTGGCACCTGGCTATAATATTCCTAGGAGTTTTCTTTTTTGGGATCTTTTTCAGGAGGTGATAAGTGGATTCTTTCAACCTCTATTTTGCCCTCTGGTTCTAAAACATCGGGGCAGTTTTCTTTGAGAACTTCCTGGATGATGCTTTCTAGGTTTTTACTTTGGTCATGGCTTTCAGGTAGTCCAATAATTTTTAAGTTATCTCTCCTGGATCTATTTTCCAGGTCAGTGGTTTTTCCCATGAGATATTTCACATTGCCTTCTATTCTTTCATTTGTTTGGATCTGTTTAACAGCATCTTGATTTCTCATAAAGTCATTAGCTTCCATTTGCTCCAATCTAATTCTGAAGCAATGATTCTCCTCATTGAGCTTTTGAGATTCTTTTTCCATATGGCAAATTCGACTTTTTAAGGCATTCTTCTCATTGCCTTTTTGAGCCTCCTTTGCCATTTGAGTCAGTCTGTTTTTTAAGGTATTATTTTCTTCAGTCAGGCTGTTGACTTTCATTTCATAATTTTCTTGCATTGTTCTCATTTCTCTTCCCAATTTTTCCTCCACTTCTCTTATCTGCTTCTTAAGGTCCTCTATGGCCTGTAACCAGCTTGTATTTTCCTTTGAAGCTTTTGGTGCAGGAGTTCTGACTTCACTGTTTTCCTCCTGTTCCATGCCTTGCTCCTTCTTGTCCCCAAAATAGGAGTGTAATGTTGGAATCTTCTGTCTGCTTTGTTTCCTTTGCCTGCTTATTTTGCCACTCAATTATTTGACTTTTGGGCTTTTTGCCACAGTAGGACTCTGCCACCAGACAGGGGAGTTTTCACCCCAAACGCTGGGGTTTTCTCAGCTGCCGGAGGTATTAAATGGGTGCCCTCTCTGAGGTCTCCACATGCTCTGGCAAGCTGGACACACACCCCAAGACCTCCACCCTAGACTGCAATCCAGATCCAAGCAGGTTAAAGCAAGAGCAATTACCCCTCAGACTGGTGCTTGGTCCTCCTACACTCTGCAGGCCAGGAGCTGAAGCCACCACGTGGCACTGGCAGGCTGTGCCCGCATCTCAGCCGTTTCCCACCCTGCGGGTAAAAGCCACACACTCCCGCTTACTGGGTCCCAAAGTCCAGACTGCACTGGCCTCTCACCTTGTCCTTCACATCTATGTATTAATAAATCTGGAAATGGCCACAGCTGCTGCTGATCTGGAGTCCCTCTGGCTGCAGGCTGGTCAAGCCTGCCCTGGAGTTAAAGCCTGGGCGTGGGCCTGGGCTGAGCTCCCAGAGCGTTCTGCTGGCCGATTCCTGCCAGCCTGCCGGGCTGTCCTCAGCTGGAGGTTAGCTTCTCTGTGTCATTTTATGGGTTCTGCAGCTCCAAAATTTGTTTAGAGTCCCCTGTTTATATGGATTGGGGAGGGTGGAAGCCAGAGCCGCAGGAAGGTCGTGCTTCTACTCCGCCATCTTGGCTCTGCCCCCCAAGGCTATTAGTTTCAATACTTAGACCAAAAGAAAAATAAAATTAAACCACTCCACAACTCAGGAATAAAACTGATGGAGATTTGACCTCTCATTTTTATGTAATACAATCATAGGATTAGAGATATCTAGAGTTAGAAAGGAATGGTGGGGACTTTAGAGGACATTAATGGTGGTTGGCCACCTCATTGTATACATAGAAAATTGAAACTTATCAAGGTTAAAAATGGCTTGTCAAGGTGATATAGGTAATAAAGCATTAGTGGCATCAGATGATGAAATGGATATTTTCTTTGAGAAGGTAACCCTAGGCTTTACTAGGGATGATAGAGAAGCCACACTTGACCCACCATTGTAACAATTTAGATGATCTGTCCTTCTGTCAACCATTATTCCCTAATCCCTTAATCCCTAATGATTTCTCACATATGAGGTACATAGTAGGTGATCAATAAGTACTTAATGATTAAATGGGTGATTGGTTGGTAAAAAAAATTAAATGTCAGAGCATAAGTACCTCTTTGGTGTCCACTTCATTTAAACCACCTGGTCAAACAGTTGGGAACAGAACTCATCATGTTGAGCAAAAAGTTAATATTTATTCAATATCCGTGGATTGCAGCTGCTAAACTAGCACTTTGAGAAAAGATGTACTTCATTGACTTGAGGACCTTCCATTTTGACATGGAAAACAATGACATGGAGGTACAAGGACAGGAATATATATACAGTAAGTATGATTTTATGGCAAAGCACAAATATAGAAGATCTGAAGGCTAGATGACTAGCTACTTCTTTTCTCTCTATGCATAGTAATTGAGTTGTTTTTCTTCCAAATAGCCATTATAAGATCATTGAATTTGGAGCTGGAAGTGATATTAACAATATTATCTAGTCCAAGGTTTTATTATACAGGAGATAGGACGAGGAAACTGAGGCCAAGAAAGGTAAAATGGTAAAATGAATTGCTAAAGGTAAAAAAGAAAAGTATAACATAGCTGGTATGCAAATCCAGATCTTTCCACCACACCTCTCTATCCTTTTCTGGACTACCTTTTTTGATTCAAGACATATACCCTACTGTATGGATAAAATCCCCAAAAGACAATATAGCTGGGGAACCAGAGATTTAGAATACCTTAATCTGTGCTCTCACTCTGTCTCCTCTCTCTTTCTCTGTCTCTGTCTCTCTCTGTCTGTCTGTCTCTCTCTCTGTCTCTGTCTGTCTCTCTCTCTGTCTCTGTTTCTCTCTCTCTGTTTCTCTCTGTCTCTGTCTCTCTGTCTCTGTCTCTCTCTCTCTCTTCCTCCCTCTGTGATGCTGCTCCCAAAAGTTCTGGCCTCTCTCTGCTTGGGCCTCTCTATCCACCACACCAGCTCCTCCCAGTTCAGCCCCCTCTATTCACATCAACAAGTACATCCCACAAGTGGGATTCATAAGCTCTGGGTCTTAACACTTAACCCAAAAACCAAGCCAATATAAGGGGATCTTTAAATTCCATTACCAGTATGAGCACTTACATGTGCTAGGAATTTTTAGGAATGTAAAGGTGAATAAGAGTCATGGAATCATAAAATCTTGGAGGGTAGTAGTCCAGAGACCTAGCTTGTTGAAGTCTATAGAAACTGATTTAAATAGACTTGTCTCTATTTAGTGCCTTAGCATTCCCCCAATTTATAGGCACCTGCACTGTAAGTTTTCAGATCTGTCTTTGTGACCTGTTCTATACAGCCTACCATATATTTCTATAATTGTTCCTTTTTGTGCTTTTATCCCCCAACTGGTCTAGAAAGGAGACTATGCCCCAAGATCAATGACACTCATATTCCTAGACAAATATATGAGGTAATTCAAGTGTGTCCCAACTCGAACCTAGATAGAACCTGGTGCTCTTTCATGATAGGTCAGTCCTTAAAATTTTGACATAGTTGGTGATACTCCAATACTTAATCCACATTGGACTTTTTCTTAATGCTGTAAATGAAAGGGCAAAAGGCTTGTAATTATTCCTAACTCATATCTGAAGTTTTATGAAAGCCCATATTGCTATTTCAACCTTGGGCTAAGTCATTCTAACTCAGACCTATCCTGAGGTCTATCAACTTAAAAAGAAATATCTTGACAACTGTATCTCAATATAATTGGCTTCTTTTATAATCCTACATATGCTATGTAAAAAATAAATAATAGACAGTAAGTGTCAGAGAAGGGGCATTCTCAGGTACATCATCCTCTTTCCTTTCCCTTAGTGACATATAAATATGTGACTTGTCCAGGGCCCTATAGTATGGGGCAGACACTCCAAAATACATAGAAAATAGTAGGCTGCCATGGAAATATGATATTTGAGTAGGGGACATGTAAATAATGTTTTGGTTATTTTTTTGTTAACATTGAAGAAATACACATTTTTAAAGGAGACTGAAAATAATGGAAGTGGCTGGTTTTATGTGTACTTTTTATTCTGTGCTTATATTAATGTCTTTTGTTTGTGGCCACTTTGACTTGGCCCTAAAGATCCAAGTTATCTGGGGCAAGTCCCAGTTTCTCTAGGTCTTGTTTTCAATGACTGAGTTGGACTAAATCAGGTATCATTATCCTTAGTTGTGTGTCATGGGCCCCTTTGCAATATGTTGAAGCCAGTGGGCTCCTTCTAAGAAAAGTACATTAAAATTCATTTTTAAAATACAAAGGATTAAAAAAGAAACCTATTATATTGAAATAAAGATGCATTGTTTTCCTCTTCAAGTTCAAAGACCCCTTGAAACCTATCCATGTACTTCCATCCACAGACCCCAGGTTAAGAACCTCTAGATTAGATGATCTCTCAGTTCCCATCCAACCTTAAAGCTCTATGACCTCAGTGTGGCTAGGTGGTACAGTGAAGAAAGCACAGGGCCCTGGAGTCGGGAGGACTTGAGTTCGGATCTGGCCTCAGACACTTCACACCCACTAGCGGAGCAACGTTGGGCAAGTCACTTAACTTCAATTGCCCTGCCTTCCCACCTCCAAAATAGCAAAAAAAAAAAAAAAAAAAGTAAAGCTCTATGACCTACTCTTTTTTCTTGGTACCATATGCCTTTTATTTTTCTTTTACACATTAGGTCAAAAAGGAAAACAATGACATTTAGAGAGTGATAAAGTGATGACATTGCTGAAAATGATGATTCGTTGTGGGAGAGAGTCAATCTTAGGAGTCCATAATACTTGGACACATACTAGCTGTGTGAGGCTGGGCAAACCCCCTAATTTCCCTGTGCCCTAGGAACTCTTTACAGCTTTAAATTACAGAGGAGTTGCTGAAGTTCATTGGTGGAGAGAATTTCCATACTGGGAGTTTCCCATATGGATTAAATCACAGTTCCTGTCCACACATCCCCCAATATCACTAATAACAGCTCAGACTTGATGACTTACAGTTACAAATATCCTCTGCACACACATTTCCAGGTATCTCCAATGTTTAGCATAGTATCTGACATGAATTAAACACATAATAAATATTGATTAATTGACACATTTTAATCATTTACATGAAAGATATGACACTTCTCCCCCATGCAGTCAGGGACATGAAATCTGTAACCAAGTGTGAGCCAGAACTCTGGATTCTCTCTCTTCCATCCCACCCCCGAGCTTTACCCCACAGAGGCTCTGAAAGAAGCCGTGCAATCCATCTTTCTTATTGTCTTTGTTCCAAATGGGCCCAGACTTGGTGGAATTGCTGCAGCAACCAGGCTCCCATGTGAGGGGTGGCTAGAGAAGGAGCGGCTCGCTCCGCAGCCGCCTGACAGAAGCCAGACCTCGCTGAGACGCAGCGTCTGCTGCTCGCTCTCCAGGCTTCAGGACACAGTATCTATTCAGCTCAGCTAGAAATGAAACAAGAAAAGCCCACTGTGATCCGAAGAGGACCCAGCCCCCCTTTGCACCCTGCCAAAATATACTTTTGTTAAAGTTTTTTAGTATGCAATTTACACTTCCCTTGCCTCCTTCATGCCTCGGGGTGTTCCCAGCAGGCAGGGAAGGGGACGGAAAGAAACAGAGAAGAGACTTTTTGTGTCACCTGATGACCCAGACTCTGTGTCCCCAGCATCCCAGGCAGAGGCAAACAAGAATGGCTGGCCAGCAATGCCGAAAAGTCCTGAGGAGACAGACCAGCGGACAGAAGAGGCCTGAGAAAGCCTGGAGTTTAAAGGAATCTCCCCCTATCCCCAGCTGGACCAGTTCGGATCAGTGGGCCTAATTACATCACCCATTGGCGGCCAATCGGAGCAGGAAAAGAGGAAACAGAAACGTCTCACATCTGTAACCCTGCACGGTGCTTGTGTTTGGCAAGGAAAATAGACTTAAAGGGGCATTTTAAAACACCTGTATTTAAAAGTGAACCCCAATACTATATATGTTATTTGGTTTTATGTATGTGTGTATACACACACGGGTGTGCATGTTTACATATATATGAATGTGCATGTTTACAATCTATATAGAAAAATAATATATAATTTCTACAGAGCTTTAAGGCTTGCAAAGCATTTTCATACATTTATCTCATTGGATCCCCATAACAACTCTGTGCTATAGCTGACAAATACATGTATGCATACACATATGTATATGTGTATATTCATATGTGCATGTGTATATTTATGATATAATATATGTGTGTGTGAGATTTTTCCAAAACCCTCCTGCTCCTCCTCAAAATTTTCTGCAACTATGAATCTCCCAGGAATTCTAAACCTTTTTTGTGTCCTGGACCCCTTTGGCAGTCTGGTGAAGGCTATGGAGTCATACTCAAAACAGTGTTTTTAAGAGCATACAATAAAATACATAAAATTAAAAAGGAAACCAAGTATATTAAATGCAGTTATAAAAAATTTTAAGTTCACAGAACCTAGGTGGAGATTCCTTGCACTGTTGTGTGGTTATACATGTCAGCTCTGAAGCCCAGACAGGGAAAAAAATCCCAAATACTTATTTTAGCTTGAGCCTCTTCTTTAATGGGATTAGTGAAGACACAAAATCACCTACATCTCTCAGCCTGTTACTCAAAAGAATGAATTTTCTAAGATACTGGGAAGGGGTTAAGTCCCCAGCTCTGGTTCTATCTAGCAACTATCTTTAAACAGATGGCCCTTCCAAGGAGATAAAGTATGTACGGCCCTTTCCAAACCTTAAAAATACATAAATAATGTTATATAAAGCTATATAAATGCCAATTATTGTTACCTTAGAAGTGTAGCTTGAATGCTGGACTTTGAGTCGAGAAGATCTGAGTTCGAATTCTGATGCAGGTGTTTACTAAGTTACTTAAACTCCCTCAGCTTCTGTTTCCCTATCCAGAAAAGGGGGTTAGGAAAACACCTACATCACATGTAATTCCAAAGATCAAATAAATGGCATGGTAAGCATTTTGCAAACCTTAAAGTACTATATAAATGTTATCTATTGCTGTTCTTATTTTCATCTTATACTTAATGGAGTTTTGACTGACACCACCCTAAGACACCATCTGCTACTATTCCTTTGGACCTAATTTTGGTAGATTATTGCTCAGGAGACAGAAAAACTCCTTTTTGCAGCTATGTGGTGCAGCAAAGAGAACATTGCACCTGAATCAGAAAGATGCAAGTTCATATCAGGACTCAGGTGCTTGCTAGCTGTGTGACCCTGGACAAGTCATTTAAGCTTATCCGTACAGTGAGGATAGCAACATCATCTATCTCCCAAGATTATTGTGAGCATAAAACAAAGTATTTGTAAAGTGCTTTGCAAATCTAAAAGTGCTATATGAATGCTATCATTATTGTTGTTGCTATTATTAATTGAATACAAGTATTAGGATATAAGCTCATTTTTTTAAGCCTCACTTAAAACATCCTCAGGATATTTCTAGTAAGAGACATACTGATGGGAATGATGTTTGTTGCCACATGGTCTTAATTTCTTCAACTAAGTCTCTAACTTTTGAGAAATTTTAATTCCACATAGATTGTAGTAATTTTATTTGTTTTATTCATTTATTTAAGAAAAATCATTATTCTTATCTTATTTAGTGAACTTCAAACAAAAAATAGCTTTGGGACAGGTTATTATTTTCTTTTATATTTACTGTTCAGCAGATTATTGCACAAGAGGGGAAAGTAACTGCTTTTTGTATAAATAAAACTATTTGGATGAAATCTTGTCTTCTGTAGGCTTACGGAGAACATCCTGGGTACAACTCCAATAACAAACAGGACAACAGAGATATTTATCTCATCACATTCTCACGATATTTTGAGTTCTTTTGCTAGGTTTCTATATTTTAAAAACTCCATTCCACACAGCTTGGAAGTCATAAATATTTAACATGGAGGGATCAAATTAAAAAGTTGTCATGTAATATACATAGATGTAAATGTACATTTTATATACATATACATATATATGACATACCTAGTGTTACTTACATCTCTCAATTTGAAACTATATTGCTAATGGTACCAACACTCTTCTCCTTCTGTTCCCTTCTCTGTCATTGATATAGGTAGAGATGAAGGTAACAAATTGTGGGGTTCATGATGGAACCCTGATCCAGAACAGACACCCCTCTCTCTGCTGTCCCCAGTGGAACTCTGGGAGGATGCTTATCACTAGGGCAAGGGTGTGATAAGACCTTCCCACCACAGAGGAGAACAAACAAGCATCCCAGCCTATAAAACTGTACTTCCTAGCAACATGTTTGAAACTACAGCTGCCTGATATGGCTAATGAATTTTACAATCAAAAGCTAAAGTGAATTAGCTGTAGCAGATGTTTTTACTCTGGGAACCACCAGACCTTTCTGGCCGCCCATTTATCCTTCAAGGGGATAAAACTCTGCACTTCTATTATATGTTGTCATTGGAGCATTGCACAACTTTATCAAACTTTTTATTCTGGAAACTGAATTAATTTTCTGCAAGGGGGTTTTTGTGTGGCTCTTTAATCACATTTACTGGGGAACATGTGTACTGTAAAGTTGGAGAGCCGATTATGGCTTCTAGAAAGGCCACTTTCAAAAGGAAGCTGCCCTTGCTCCTGAGGCCTCCATTTGAAGGTCCTCGGGTTTTGTGAAGAGGAAAAAATTAATTACTATTTTAATAACGAAGCCAAGCCTGCTGAAAATCCTCTTAGAGAGTAGCTGGATGATGTAATGGCTAGCAGGGGGGTTATTGAAAATACTGACCACACAGTCTGCCCTGCACTTTTCTATTCACTCTCTGTAAGATGATACGGACTGCTGGGTCACACATTAGGGAATTTTAGGGAAAAAATAACACTTTTTTTCTTGGACATGGGGAAAAGTTGGTGATAACAGAGATAACAGGTCGACTGAAAATTAACATCCCATCTCAGCCCCTCTATTTTTGTTTGACTCTTGAACTCGGCGTACTGGGAGGGCTGTCTGCCTGGTTACTGCCTCCCAGCCTTGCCCTGATTCCGATTCTGAGAGCTGTGGGTTTCTTCCTTCAAATTCCATCAGAATAATGAAGCATGAATGTGGTGATATTACTTTGATTTTATAGACATCCTGATGGGCTGAGAAGGATTTAAAATGGAGAGCCTGTTTGGGGATAGTCAGTCTCCACAGTTCAGGAAATGACTCTCCACTAGTATACTAATCTATAACCCTCCAAATGCAACCTCTTTCAGACTTTCATTTGAAGTCTTTTTTTCCCCTTTTGGTAAGTGGGGTCTTTATGCTAGACATGTATCATATGAGACTCAGGAATCCAACAGTATAGTTGATTCTTTAGCAAACAGACCTTTACTTCATTCTCTCCACACACACCCTTCTTCGTAAAAAACAAGGAAGGGGATTTCAAAAAGGAAGAGGAATAATGTGCAATATAGTTGAGATGGAAGAGACCCAAGGGATCATCAAAACCAACTCCACTTTGTAAGTTCGTTTATCGTCTCATATCAACTTGAGTAACTTCATTGAGTTGGTTTTAGATATGAGCACTTTCAGTTGGCTTAGAAACTAAACAAAGACCTAAAAACCAATGGGAAAGATGAGAGAGAGTGACTTAGAATATGAGCATGGAATCTGATGTGGTTGTTGGTGACACTCACTTTACAACTTACCTACCACTCTACACACCTAGAAAAACAGTCAAAAAGAATGTGACAGATTATGTAGTCCATACATGATTTTTCAAAATGAGGAAACTGAAGCCTGGAGGATTTAAGAGATTTGTCCAAGGTCCCCCGGCTAGTTAGTGCAAAGCTGATCAGAAGTCATATCTCCTGTCACCTAGGCTTTAAAAGATACTAGAGGTATCTTTTCTCTTCCTTCCATTCTCTCCCTATTTATCTACTGCTTCCTTCCTTTATCCCCACCTCTATCTTTATTGGTTTCCACCACCATCTGCCTCTTTTTTTATTGTTTTCCATCCACTTCTGCCTAACCCATCATCCTACTGATAGGTTTTTGCCTAACACTGCTGTACCTTTCAGAGTTAGAAAGACTGCTGAATTTTAGGGAAATAGGGAGCAAGGATTTATAAGGCATGCAAAGGAAAGCTGTCAAGTCTAATCTTTTATCATTTTGGTTCATCTTCTTAAAGATGTCAATTTATTAAAAGAAAACCAGTGAATTTAAGGAAGTACAGACAACACCAGTAAGGAGAAATCAGATGCAGGACTGGGAGTCCTATGAGACTAGTATTTCTATCCTGCCCCTCACACTTGTTAGGTGTATGACCTTGGGCTAGCCACTTACCTTCTCTCAGCCTCAGTTTCCTTGTCTGTAAATTGGGACTCATAATTCTCATGCTGCCTACCCAAGATGTTTTGTGAATTAAATGAAGTAATGTGTATGGGGTACTATATAAACATTAGTTATCATAAAATATAAAGTGACAGGCATCAATCATCACTGTATGTCATTGTATTCACAAATGTTCAGTATGCAACTCAAAATCAAGGCTACTGAACCCAAATGACTGATAACACTCAATTCAACAAGCATTTCTTTTTTTAATCTTTTTTTTTCCCAGTTGATAGTATTTTTTTTTCAATTACATGTAAAGAAAATTTTTAACATTCTTTTTATATAAAATTGTGAGTTCCAAATTTTCTCCCTTCCTCCCCTCTCCACTCCCTAAGACAGGAAGCAATTTGATATAGGATATATATATATACATATATATATATGCAATCATTTAAAACATATGTCCATATTAGTCATGTTTCAACAAACATTTCTTAAGCACTTACTAACTTACTATTTACAGGCTCTGAGCTAGACTTTCTGGATACAACAACAAAACAGTCCCTCCAAATAAGAAACCTTCATGCTACAGGGGAATACAAAGAGAGGTAAATAAAATGTAATTTAAGGAAAAAGAAGGCATTAATAACTGAGGCTACCCAGTGGAAGTGGCACCTGAGATAAGCCTTAAAGGAAGTTAATGACCCAAGGGGCAGAGATGAGGAGAGAATGCATTCTAGGCATGGAAAATAGCCAATGTGAAGGTCCAGAGGCTAGACAAGGAATGAATGCCAAGTTTTGAAAATAGGAAAGAGGCCAATTTGAGAGGAACCTAGAGGTACTGTTTTGAATACTGGTTCTACTGTTGACTACCTGTGCTTCTTAAGTCCTCATGTCTTTGACACCCAGTTTCCTCTTAAATGGAAGTAGTGTGAAATAAATCAAGAGAGTCTGCTGGAAGTCAGACTTTCTGAGAAATTTGCATTTTATATAAAGGCATCAGGGAGTTATTGAAGATTCTTGAGCAGGGGGATAATGTGATCCAACCTAAGCTTTAGGGATATTATTTTGCCAATTATATACAGGAAAGAGTTGAAAGGAGAGATCCTTGAGGCAGGGAGACTAATCCAGGTAAGAGATGAACAAAGTGTGACTTCTATAGACTTTCAATAATACATTGAAATGTGTGAAAGGAAATTCAAGAGTAGTTAGGGAAAAATCAAGAAAAAATATGGAATGACAATTTTAAATCTAACTGGAAGAAGTATAAAAGGCCTATTTAAGAAGACACTGCTATCAGCTATTTGCCATTCCTGACTTCTGAGATTCTGCAAGTTTTCTCTAAGAATTTAGAAGGATTTCATTATACCTTTGACTTTTAAGTTTCAATGGACATTTGAAAATATTATACTATATGAGGTTTTATAGAAGAAAACATGTGTTCCAACTAAGTTTTATATAAAACAAATTCGGTCTTTGAACAGGGATTAAAAAAAGCCAGGAATCCAGAAACCAGGTATCCAGCCTGACTTTGCCACCAGATAATTTTGTGACCATTTAAACTCTTCAAATTGATTTTCTTAATCAGTAACATGTGAAGGATGGACTAGAGAAGGTCCCTACTACCTCCAATTGTCTATATGGATACAAAAGGTGTTCTCTGGAAGATGGGTCACCTATTTCTAGTATGGTGTTTCAAGTTATTATCGCTGTAGTAGAGCAAAAAAAAATCTCTTTTTTTGTTATGTTTTGATGTTTATATTAATTTGTCCTTGTCACTGATCTTGAGTAAGCCATCCATCCAATCTTTCTCTGCTTTATTTTCTGTATCTGTAAAATGAAGTAGCTGGAATAGATGAATTGTGGGAATCCTTTCTCTGAATCCTCCAAACCTCTGTTGGACTTTGTCACTAACAGTGTAACCTTAATCAAATCACTTAGTCTCCCTTATCATCAGTTTTCCAACCAGGAATAGAAATGGAGGCAGAAGAGATGATCTGTAAAGCTCCTCACAGTTCTAAAATTCTTATTATCTTGCATCTGAAAAACACAAATAAATGAGAGATCCTGTCATTTACCCAATAAGTTAAGGTACATCTTGGAAATAAAGGTTAAGGCCTGTAGTAAAGGTGAGCTGACTCTTTGGGGGGGGGGTGGATGGAATAAGCATTTTTAAGTGCCCACTATGTCCCAGGTACGATGCTATGAGCTTTATAATTATCTCATTTAACCGTCACAACAAATCTTTGAGATAAATATTATTATTATCCCATTTTACAGTTAGGAAAATTGACAAACAGAGGTCAAGTGACTTGCGCAGAGTCACATAATTAGGTTCTGGGGCTGGATTTGAACTCAAGTCTTCTTGACTCCAGTCCCAGGACTATATCCACTACTCCACCAAGCTGCCAGTAGGATCCTGAAACATTACCCCTAGGGAATGTCCTACTATTGTTAATACCTCTTTCAAAAAGGCCAGATTTGTTCTAATGAATAACATATTCATGGGGGGAAATTTAGGTGAGCACTTTTGAAAGCCATTTATTCCCCTTAGTGAATATAGATATAAAGTAAATTCTTAAAAACTCTAAAATTCATTTCTCTGATAACTGAAACATTCTAGAATGACTTCATTCATAGGTTAATAATCATGTTTGTATTTAACCTTGATCATCTTCTTTTATCACTTACCAATTAAGCTTCTTCTCTTGAAATTTAAAGGAATTATTAAAGAACTATGCTGGAGGCAAAGTAAAGAAAGATGAACATTATCTTTGGGTTCAAAAAACAACCCAGCAGATAAAGTGCGTTGAACAGACTACTCTGTTTTGGACTTTAAGAATTGTTCTTCTGAAGGTCATTCAACCACATAGCATTTCACCTCAATACAGGAATAGATGCATAAGTTTATCAGTGTGAGCTCTCTTCTTTGGTGCTTCTCACAACTGACACATGCCTTTTTATCCTGTGACATTGTTATTCATTTTGTACCCAAAGTCCCCCACAAAGGATCTTCTCAGAAAAGGATCTGGAGGTCTTCTGTGTCTTTTAATATTTTTTTGTGTAGGAAGATAATACATTATCTATCTCAATCTTTCCCCTCACTCAATTTATTTAACAGGAATCTATATTAGCATCTACTTTGTGCCAGGCATTGTGTTAAGTTCTCAGGGTATGAAACAGTTCCTGTCCTCAAAGAGCTTACATTCTAATGGGGGAGATAACACACACACACACACACACACACGCACACATGCATGTAAATATATAAATAATAAATGCAAAATGAATATGAATAGTTTTTGGGGGTGCAGTTATTAGCAGCTAAGGGGATCAGGGAAGTCATTTTGCAGAAGGGGCACTTGATGGGAGAAAAAAACAAGCATTTATTAAGCACCTTTGATATACCAGGCACTGTGCTCTACAATTTACAAATATTATCTCATTTGAGTGGAGGCTTGAATGAAATCAGGAATTCAAAGAGCCAGAAGTAAGGAAGGAGAGCCTTCTAGGTATCAGGGACAGCCAAGCGCAAAGGCCTTCATTTTCCTATCATAGATTTCCTGGATGATATCTTTTACATGATCTTGTTTGTATAAATCATCTAAAGTAATAATATGTTATAGTCTGCTAATGTTCACCATGTGTTTCTGCATTTCTGATTCTTTGGCTATTACAGTATCCCATAAATTATAGCCATATGGCATCACCAGGAGAATATTGCTGTTAAAAAGGTGATGTGTGTGTATGTATTTGTGAAGGAGTAACTTGTTATGTTGAAAGATCCACACAACTTTCCAAATGCAATCTCATCTCTTTTCTGCTTCTTATTCAATTTTATACAAAAATCACAGTTCCACGTACTGTGCCTATCTGATTTAAGTATGTGGAAAGACTATCTCATCCCACTCCATTTCATAGTCAAGGCAAAAATTATTTTATTTTCTGTGTAGATACTTAGGCCAAATGTTTTTAAAGATACTGGGGATACTGAAATAATCTGGACTTGATGCATTAGCATAAAGTCACCTGCAAACAGAGCCATCTGGAAGACTTAACCATTTGTAGGATATCCCTCTGTTTGAACTCTGAATAGGACACCCCCCATGATAGTGACAAGCATCTTCAACCAAAATAGAAGAGATATTGTGGAACAGTGGAAAGAATAAGATATTTGGAGTCCAAGAATATGGATGCACATTTGTTATTCTTACTACTTGTATGACTTTGAAGTAATTATCTTCTCTAAGTTTTAATTTCCTCTACTATAGAATAAGGGGAGTGGGCTAGATGGCACCACCATCCATTTGGTCAATCAGGTTTCCTGATTGTGTCAGCTTTAGTGTCAGCTTTCTACTCCTCACTCTCTGCCAGATTACATATCCAATCAGATGCCAAATCTCTTCATTTACACCTCTATAATATCTCTAACATCTGTCTCCTCTCCACTCACTCAGCTACCACCTTGGTTCAGACCTTCATTGCCTTTTGTTTGGAATACTGTAACAGCCTTATAACCAGTCTTCCTATCTCTAGTCTCTCCCTTTCTAATTAATATTTCACATTGTCAGTGTGATATTCCTAAAGCACAGATCTGATTGCTACCATCAGTCAATCAATAAACATTTATTAAGCACCTACTATGTTCAGGCACTGGCATATAAAGAAAAGTAAAACTAGTCCCTGCTCTAAAAGAGCTTGCATTTTAATGAGGAGACAACACATAAATAGCTACATACAAATGAATTATATACAAAATAAATAGTAAATAAGGCAGCAGAAGGAAGGAACTAAAATAAATGGGAATTAGAAAGTTCTGTTCAATAAACACCAATGTTTTGAAGTTCATCTTTCTTTTTGAATCCTATCTCTGACATCCAATATTTTAGTGATAATTCCCAAAGTTTTGTAGTCTGTAATTTCAATAAGCATGTAACCTGTGCTTTTATCCAGGTCATTGATAGAAATGTAAAAAAAAAAAAAAACCAGAAAGACACACTTGCCTGAGGCCCCTACTGAAAGCATCTTTCCAAGATGACATCAAACCAGTAATGACTATTCATTGGGTCCAGCTATTTAAAGAGTACAGAATTCACCAATTGTGCTATCTTTTAATCTACATCTCTTCATTTTTTTCAGAATGATGGTATGAGAGGATTTATCAAATGATTTGCTAAATTTACTCAGACTGTACAGATATTATTCCCCTATTCTGTCAGTTTAATTACCCTTTCAGGAAAAAGGAAAAAAAAGGTAAATCTGTTACATCCTATTCTTGATGAAGCCATTCTGGTTTTTTGTGACTTCTTCTTCTGCATCTAATATTCATTTACCATCCCTCTCCTTTCAGAATTTTTGACAGAAATTAGTCAAGTATACTGGTCAATATTTTACAGACTTCAGTCTCTTTTTGTTTCAAAATTGATTCAACATCTATCATTTTCAAATCTTGTGATCTTTCTCTCATTTCAAAAAGCATTGGTAAGAAATCATATCCACTATTTTTTTAGTACCAGAGGATGTGTTCCATATGGGTCAAATGACTAGGACTCACCATGAAAGCTAAGTTTTCTCTTTATTTTTTATATGACTTCTACTATTTTTTCATTCTGTCCATAAGTAATTCTCCTTGGAAGAGAAATTAGAAGCAAAATAACAAAAGTTTTTCCTTATTTCTCTTCTCTGTTATCATGATCCCATTCAGCCCAGGTTGAAGTCATTAATCTACTTCTTTCCCCTAGTTTATCTATAAAAACTCTTTTTCTTATACCTGGCTTTCCTTAGGGACCTCCTTACCTTCTGAGTGTCAGGAGTGTCTTGAGATTCCTGATACTTTTCCCCAAAGCCCATGCCATGTTGTTTCTTTTTTCCCTCACCCTCTCTTCTATGATGTTGCTTCCATCTTTTGTATATGTCTTCTAAAAACCCAGATTAGGTAGTGAGTTCCCTGTGTTCCTATATCAGTCTCTTCATAGACTTTTTTCCTCTCATCATCAGAATTGTTTCATGTTGTGTTTTTATAATTTTATTTTTGAGATCTCCATAACTTTCCTGAGGTAAATTTCAGTTCATCTCATCTTACTGATCCTTTCCCTGACTCTTTAAAATCTCTTTACCCATACTTATCAGACTATTTTCTACTTTCTTCTCCTGATATCATTAGTCCTTTTCTAAATGAAAGATAAACAACAAGGTGTCACCAACTCTTCTTTATTGTAGATACTCTCTGTATCATTTGTCTTTAAACTCCTTTGATCCACTCACCCTATCAATAAAAAATACTTAAGTATGCTCTCCAAAATATGAATATTTGCTTATTTATAAATTAAATACACTATACTAAAAATATAATTATAAAACTCATGCAAAAATAAAAGCTAAAAAGAATAAGATAAATGTAAGGAAGGTTCCACTAACCACTCCACCTAAAAGAAATCACTTTTGTTGGGTAAGAACACTGCTTAATTTAATGTCAATAAAAATCAAATATGAACAGGGCCTGTACACCTTTTTGAAACAATCAAAGTCATTGTATAAGAAACAGTTACCTGCCCTGAAGAACTTGCATTGAAAGAAGGTGCTATCTCAGAACAAGATAGAGATTCTGGAAGCAGAGAGGAAATTGGGTCAGACAGTGTTTAACTGGGAAGAATTGGCAGAAAAAGAAGAGAGTTTACAGCTTTGCAGATTACTAAGAAGTATTTTGCCAAAGTTCTATTAACATTTTTTTCAAAAAAGAGATTTAAAAAATGCTAGAGATAGTGAGCACCAAATAATGACAAATGAAACTGACTTTTTTTAATAGATAAAATGACTGCTTTGCTTAGAGGAGTCATTTCTAAATCTGTTCTCTGTGCACAGTAAGACCAATGTCTAGTTAGAAAACACTTAAAAACCTTCTTTATTACAGAACTTTCAAATATAGAATGCAATTCCTTGATAGTCCAATGAGATTACTATTTCTTGCTGCCAAACATGTCCCCTTAAACTGAGCATTCTAAAGGCTAAAAAAATAGAAGCAAACATTCCTTATTTAGGTATGCTGTATTGTGTGCTATTCTTTTAGATACTACAATGACAAGCTGAGTCCAATTACAGAAGAATGAGGACACTTAAACTATACAACTTTTCCTGAATATTTCATTCTTTGGAAACTTTTTCATGGATAAGTACTATATAGAACTGGTGGAAGAAGAAATAGTGGCTGCTCAACTAGAATTTTACTTTGTTGACGATACTTTAAGATGCTCAGTGAATTCCAGATAAGTCATATGAAGGGCATAAGTCATATAGATCAGCAAACTCTAACAATAAGCTACTTAATTCTTACTATGTTCTTGCTTTTCTTTTAAAGGGGAAAATGGTCCTATAGTTTAAAGTCTTGGGAAATCTATGATATGGAAAGCAATATTTCAATGTAATTAATTCAGAAGAAAATCATAGGAGTTACTCTCCACTGGTCATCCAAGGAAATTATCCTTTCCTAACAACAATAGCATTGTCTTTGAATCTAGCAGCAGTAATATAACTCTCTGATGGGAGAAGGAAAATTTATCTGACTGAAAAATAGGGAAATTTTATTAGCTGTTTAGAACCTGTATTTTTTTTAAATTACTTGAGATGGCATAAAAGAGATGTGTCATATTGATGTGAAGTCTCCCAGTTAAGATTATGAATTCTGTGACAGCACAATTGCCTTGATATCAATATGTTTTTCATGAATTGCAAAGAAAAGCAGGTGTATAAAAATAAAACTCACATAAAATATAAATTATCATTGTGCAAGTTAATTCTGTGCCCTCTGGGTACAATAGCTCACATATTTTCTATTTGCAAAAATGTTTGTGACTTCCTTTTTAAGATTTATTTATTTATTTCAATTTGCTTATCATTTTTTTTGTTCACCAGAAATTCTATGAGAAAGGAATCAGATTTTCATAAAGGTCTGGGGAGGGGTGGGTAGCAGTCACAAAATCTTTCTACATTAACCTTCATATTAAAAAAAACATACAATGTAGTACATACAATTTAAAATCAGAAAAAAAACCTTGTAGTTTTTCTTGAGAGTGGGTATAAAGGAAATAAATCAAGAGGTTTCTTCTCAAAAGAGAAGAGAGGAGAGGGAAAGAAAAGAGCATAAAGGGGAAAACAAGGGAGAACAGGGGGAAAAGGAACATAGAGGAGCAGAGGTGTAAAATGATCTCTTTTATGTGGACTCCTTGAAGTAAGGGACCATTTTTCCTTTGACTTTTTATCCTTAGTACCTTAGGAGCTGTACTAGTTACTGTAAAAGGATATCATATATGTATTCAAGGAGCTTATGTCTGGTGGGGTAAGTCAGACATTCAAAGTAGGAAATAAATGCTAAAGGAATTCAGAATGTGAGTACTCATCAGAGGCAATGCTGCTTTGTGCATGGTTTGATGGACTTGGAGTCAGGAAAACTAATTAGTCCTACAAGGAGTGTCTTGCCTGGATTGGTCATTTCATTAGCTCTTCCTCACTCTGCCACTCAACCCTTGCTCACCTGCAGCAACCCCACATTACTTGCCTATCTCTTTCTCTTTTAATGGTCTTCCTCACTTCCCCTACCAGCTACACAACACTGCATTAGCCACGGGATTAGAGGAGTTGGCCATAGGAAATGAGTAAATTGAGGAACTAGGAAGTTAGAGTGGTTATATGTCAAAATCTTCCAATAAGAAGGTAGAAATAGGAGAAGAGTGAAAGACTGAATCAGGTACTGAATCCATAGAGGAACATAGAAGGGTGTCTTGGAAGTTGTGAAACAGCTACAAGGATCTTGATTGGGTGATGAATAAGAATTGAATGAACTTCAGTGGGGAAGAGATTACTGAATGATGGTGGTAGAAGGATAGACTGGAAGTAGCAATGGGGAGCAAGGGGTATTCAAACTCCCCTGCTATGACCAGTGCGTCAGGTGCCTATACAGGAAAGTGCAAACAATGCTAGAAGGAATAGCTAGGGATACCATGTTGTCAGGAGGGAGCCAAATCTCAGTAAGTGTAAAAAGATGGAAGGAATGAGAAAGGAAAATATTTAAGATGAAAGAAAGTCTTACCATCACTCATGAATGTTCCATTTCCATTTTCATGAACTCAGAAATTCCTTTACCTGTTCATCATTTCATCTTTCCTTTTGCCTTATGAGTCCTATCCCTGTTCTTCATCCTTACTATGAACTCCAAGCCTTCTAATCCTCAGTTCTTTCCTAGGCCTACCCACCCTGCCTACACTCTCCTCCCTTCCTCAAACATCTTGGTGAAACAGTTTAACTCTCCTGTGTCCCCTTCACTTGAGTATTTTGGGGTTTTTTATCCTTTTGTTGATTTTGCCCTGTTCCTTGTTCCTATTCCCATGCTGCAAAAGAGAGCTAAAAAAAATCATTAAATTGTTCTGACAAAGTGTACTAAAAATTGTTATATGCTCTCATTTGGGCTTTCACTGAGTCAAGACAATCTTTTTCCATCTCCCTAATTAATGCACTTACTACAACAGTTTTTTTTTAAACCTTTTCAGCTAGGTGGCCGAGCAGATGTAGCATTGTACCTGGAGTCAGGAAGACTTGAGTTTAAATCAAACACTCAATAGCTGAATTGCCTGGACCATGGGGAAGTTCCATAACCTCTATTTGTCTCAGTTTCCCTGTCTCTAACTTCCCAGAGCTGTTGTGACCCTAGACTTAACCTATGTCTGCTTGAGTTTTTTCATATGTAAAATGGGGGATAATAATAGCAATCACATCCCAAGGTTTTGTAAGAAAGAAATTAGCTAATATTTACAAAGTGCTTTGCAAAACTTAAGACTTATCATTGTCATCAACACCATCGTCATTATTATTATTATCTCTCTACTGAACTTTCCTGCTTCCTCCAAATCCACCAATGTCTTCCCCCATCCTCAGTAAAATGTCACTTCAATCCCCATTAGCTATCATTCTATATATCTCTTCTTTCTGGAGACTGGATTCCTTGAGAAGACCATCTGCAACTGGTCCTTTCATTTTCTTTCCTCTGACTTTCTTAACTTTATTCAGGCAATGAGATCTCTTGTGACTATAGTCTCCACAGTATTCATAACCATCATCATGGTGCTGTGAAAAGAGTTTTTGTCAAAAAGATTTGTCATCAGAGGACCTGAGTTCAAACCCCAGTTCTGACCACACACTATCTGTATGATCTTGGGTCACATCATGTCTCTGGGCAACTAATTCCTCATCTGTAAAATGAGGGGATAGAACTAGATGGTTTCAAGGACCATTAAGGTCCTTTATTGCTTTAAATACATGATTCTCTGATCTTCAACTTTGACTCTGATCACCAATTCACAACTTACAGTGGGATGACAGTGGGGTGCCTCATGGAAGCTAAAACAGAATGTGAAATAATTGTTCTTGGGTCAAAATATATTATTTTATTTCCTGAAATTTTCAATTTTCCTTAAATTTTTATATTTAATTTTGTGTCTTATAAGCTTATAATTTTTATGGGAGAAATAAACTTTGGAGGTCTTTTAGTCCAACCTCCTTACTTTAAACATGAGGAAATGGTGACCCAGAGAGGGCAAGGTTAAAGTTTTCCCCAAGGTCACAAACTACTTAACATGGGATCCAATCCTGTGAGCAATCAGGCTCCCATTTGAAGTATTTTCCATTATTTCCTTGTATCAACCTTCCATCCCCACATTAGTCTACTCTTCATCCTTCATCTTTCATTATATTTTCCTATCCCTGGGACTTTACTTGCACCCTCTCCTCTCCCTCACTTCCATGTTCTACACACTCATCTCCACTTAGCCAATACTACCAAGTGTCAAAAAGATTAGTCTCATTTCTTTACCTTATGATTTTAATTCCTAACCTGGCCAGAGAATTTTGTAACAGGGCAGCATCTCCTTCACCATACTCCCAATCAATCCCAAAGTTCTTGAGAATGTCCTTGTATTGCTTCTTCTGACCACCATGTGAGCACTTGCCCTGTGTGAGTTCTCCATAAAACAGTCTTTTTGACAAGTGTATGTTTTGCATTGGAACAACATGGTCAGTCCATCAGAGTTGCACTCTCTGAAGCAGAGTTGAATTCTTGGCAGTTTAGTTCGAGTAACAACCTCAGTTTCTGGTACCTTATCCTGCCAGGTGATCTTCAGCATCTTCCTAAGACAATGCAAATGAAAGCAATTCCGTTTCCCGGTATGACACTGGTAGATTTGACACAGGCATATAACAATGAAGTCAGCACAATGGCTCTGTAGACATTCAGTTTGGTGTCAGTCTAATACCTCTTCTCTCTCATACTTTACTCCAGAGCCTCCCAAACACTGAGCTAGCCCTGGCAGTGTGTGCATCAACCTCATTATCAATGTGTACACCCCTGGAAAGTACACTACCAAGGTAAGTGAACTTATTCACAGCATTCAAAACGACTCCATTTGCTGTAACTGATAGTTCCAAGTATGGATGGTGTAGTGGCGACTGATGGAGTACTTGTGTTTTCTTCGTGTTAATTGTCAGGCCAAAATTAGCACAAGCAACCGAGAATTGATCCATACTTTGTTGCAGCTCAGCTTCAGAGGTTACATTGAGTGCACAATCATCTGCAAACAGAAAATCATGCATCAACACTCCATTCACTTTGATTTTGACTTGAAGTCTTTTCAAATTGAAGAATTTACCATCAGTGTGGTTGCTGACCTTGATGCCGTGTTGTTCATTGAAAACATTTGACAACATGGCTAAAAACAGCACACCAAAAAGCATGAGAGCAAGAACACAGCCTTCTTTCACTCCATTGGTGACTGAGAAGTCACGAGAGCATTGTCTATTATCTAGAACCCAGGCAAGCATGCCATCATGAAATTGACATACAATACAGTTCTCCGGGCAACCAAATTTTGACATAATTTTCCATAAGCCCTAACAACTAACAGTATCAAAGGCCTTGGTCAGATCTACAAAAGTTGTGTACAGACCTCTGTTCTGCTCCTGGCATTTCTTCTGGAGTTGTTGGGCAGCAAACACCATATTAACTGTTCCATAGTCCTTTCTGAAGCCACATTGGCTCTCAAGTAGATGATCATCTTCCAGGTGAAGGATCAGACTATTAAGGAGGACTCTGGCAAGAATCTTGCCAGCAATGACTAAGAGAGAGAGAAACTCCTGTAATTGTCACATGACAATCTACTTCCTTTATCCTAATAGAAATGGACAATGGAGGCATCCTTGAACTCCTGGGGGATAACCTCCTCTTGCCATAAAACCTGCAAAATTACAGTCAGCTTTTTTATGAGCAATGGACCCCCTGCCTTGTAAATCTCAGCTGGAACAGAATCAGCCCCAGGTGCTTTGCCACATGAAAGGAGCCTAATAGCATTCCAAACCTCTTCTTCAGTTGGAGCTTCAGTTAGGAAGGGACTGACTTCAACTAGAGGTAAGTAATCAATGGTTTCAGCATTGATTGATGATGGTCTGTTGAGAACACTATGAAAGTGCTCAGTCAATATCTCTAGGATCATGTCCTTATCTCTAATCAATGTGGCTCCATCAGCACTGAGTAATTGTGATGCTCCATAGATCTTTGGCCCATAAATAGCCTTCAGGTCATCATAAAAGTGCTTTGGATTGTTACTATAGGTATAAAACTGAATTTCATCTGCCTTCTTACTGAGTCAGGAATCCTGCACCTCTCTAAGCTTTGCTGGTATTTGACTTAATGGAATTAAATGCTACCTTCTTAGAGATGGATGAACTATCCTGCTGGCAAATCCTGTGGAGTTCTCATTTTTCATTTAGCAGCTTCTGAATTTCCACTTCATTTTCATCAATCTAGTCTCAGTGTTTCCAAGTGTTTTGACCCAAATGAGCAAATGCAGTACTATACACCAAATTTCTGAAAGCTGTCCACTCCTTTTCTGCTCCACTGTTACCAACTGTGTGTTGACTCAACTTTCCCTCCAAGTTAGAAACAAACTGTTCCTGCTTAGAGAAGAACTCTAATTTGTTGACATTAATTCTTCCGACAGTCATTTTGCCTTGGGGCACTTTTGATGAATGTGAATATTTAGCTTGGAAAGGATAAGTATATGATCAGACCAACACTCTATACTACACATTGCCTTCATCATTCTCATATCTTGTCTGTCTCTTCTCCTTACAATCACATAGTCTATTAGATGCCAATGTTTGCTGCAAGAGTGTATCCATGAAGTTTTATTGCATTTAGGTAAACAGAAGACAATGTTGGTGATGAGAAGATCATGAGATGCACAAGTCTTCAGTAGGAAGTGGCCATGGCTGTTGCTGTTTCCAACTCTATTCCTCCCTAGGACTCTCTGCCAAGCCTGGTAGTCTGAGCCCACTCTAGCATTAAAGTCATCCAGAATTATATGCATGTCCTCTTTTGGCACATTGATGATAACCGTCTCTAGGTCTTCATAAATTTTTTCTTTGACCTTATCAGGGTTCCTCATGGTAGAAGCATAGGCACTGATGATAGTGGCATGATGTTTTCCTGCAAGTGGGAATCACATTGTCATGAGCCTGTTGTTCACTCCTTTTGGCAGGCATACCAGCTTGTAACTAGATTAGTTTTGATTGCAAAACCTACGCCAGTTTCATGGCACCCCCCTTCACTGTGGCCACTCCAGAAAAACATGTATCTGGCTTCAACTTCAGTAAGCTGGCTTTCATTTGCCAGCCTTGTTTCACTCAGAGCTATTATTTGGACGTGATACCTGCTGAGTTCTCTTGCAACAAGATTTGTTCGTCTTTCAGATCTACTGGATTTTGTGTTGTCTATAAGTGTGTGTACATTTCCTGTGCCAATGTGGAGTGGAGTTTTCTTTGCAGATGTTTTTGTATATTTTGTGTGTGTGTGTGTGTGAGTGTGTGTGTTTTGACCGCAGAGCGGGATTCCCTACCAGCCATGGTAATCACACCAGGATTGGGTAAGCAGACAATTTTTAGGGCACCTTTTCTAGGCCCATCCTCACATCAGGAGGTGAGCAATGTGATTCTTAAAAGGTTACTCAGACACCTAGGAGGCTGCCAAATCCCACTGCTGCTACCAATGAAAAATGACTATATGGTCTAGACCATCTGTATGCAGGATAGTGACTACAACTCCAAGTGCATCCACACCTGCTGCTTTGTCATTTGCCTATTGCCACAAGACTTTGAGATAGGTATAATGGTAAAATGGTATGGGTGATGTATTTTGATTAGTGTGTAGATTGGATTTAAGTGAAACAGAGTTGCATGAAGTCATCAGCCTCACTCTCTCCTCCAGAGTCATCACAGTCCAATGGCAAGACAGAATCAAGACAACTGGTGATGGCTCAAGATGCAGTGGATGACTGTGGCATCTTTGATGTCTAACCAAGATCTAGTCGCTCCACAGTGCCTGCTTCAGCTGCCTTCATGGCCATTAGAACAAATTGTTCTCACCTGCCCATTCCACCAGAGGAAGTCTTCACTTGCTTGGGGTAAACACCCCCCTAACTCACCGGTGGGTTTGAGACCCATCAGTTACCCTCAACCTGGTTTAGCCTGTCTGCCAAAATGGTTAACCAGCCACTGTGCATGCTACAGTTTCTTGGAGCCACATGTGAGAGTTGGGTAGAACAGGTGGACACCCAAAGGTGGAAAGCAGCCCTGAAAAGGGATCAGCAGTTATCACACCAGAGGTACCAGTCCTCCCTGAACACACCAGACACCCCTATTAAGTATCAATTGTGTGCTAAATGCTAAGGATACAAATACATTGAACAAAATAATTCTTCTTGCAAGGAGATTACTCAATTGTCACATTCCTCTAGTGGACAAAAGAAAATTAAGCTTAGTGACTATCCCTAGTAGCCAGGATGCTAGAATTGAATAGGACCCATCAGTACCTTTGGACAGTGATGGAGCTATTCAGAGATGAGGAGTGGGATAGAGCTTGGGACTTGAACCTAGGCATTAGTAATAAGCAGAAAAAAATATTGAAGTTTAAACCTTCACAAATAGCAAGAAAGTCAATCAAGTATGCAGGAAGCTTCCTTTCCTTGGTGAAATGTGGTATATTAGTCACACTCTCTAAAGAGATTGACTTACTGGGGATTTGGAATTAACCATCAATAAATGTTTGTTGAATAAATTAACGAACAGTGGTACAATTTGATCTATAGTTACTTAGGAGACTAAATTGTATAAAAGAAAAATACTAGGGAGTAGTTATGGGAAACAGAAACTATTTCATTTTTTTCTTCATATTTCCAGCACCCCACACAGTGCCTGGAAAAGAGAAAGTTCATAATAAATGCTTGCTGCATTTTTTTGTGGTGGTTAATAATTGGAAATTGAGGGGATACCCGTCGATTCAGGAATGGTTGAACGAGTTGGGGTACATGATTGTAATGAAATATTATTGTACTATAAGAAATGACAAGCAGGATGATTAAAAAAACAGGAAAGACTTAGATGAACTGATACAAAGTGGAGTGAATAGAAATAGGAGAACTATTATACACAATAACAGTTTATGATGAAGAGTTATTCTCAGCAATACAATGATCCAAGACAACCCCAGAGTACTCATGATGAAAAATGTTATTTGCCTCCCGAGAAAAAATTGATGTTATCTGAATACAGATTGAAGCATACTATTTTTTGTCTTCCTTCCTTCCTTTCTTTCATCCTTCCTTCCTTCCTTTCTTCCTTCCATCCTTCCTTCCTTCCATCTTCCTTCCTTCCTTCCATCTTCCTTCCTTCCATTCTTCCTTCCTTCCTTCTTTCTTTCTATCCTTCCTTCCTTCCATCTTCCTTCCTTCCTTCCTTTCTTCCTTCCATCCTTCCTTCCTTCCTTTCTTCCTTCCATCCTTCCTTCCTTCCATCTTCCTTCCTTCTTTCTTTCCATCCTTCCTTCCTTCCATCTTCCTTCCTTCCTTTCTTCCTTCCATCCTTGCTTCCTTCCATCCTTCCTTCCTTCCATCTTCCTTCCTTCTTTCCTTCCTTCCTTCTTTCCTTCCTTCCTTCCATTTTCCTTCCATCCTTCCTTCTCTCCATCCTTCCATCTCTCCTTCCTTCCTTCCTTTTTCTTTCTTTCTTTCCAAGTTTTCTTGCATGAAATGACTAATATGATAATGTGTTACATGGAAAAAAACTGCTTGTTAGTTGGTCCAGAAAGTCAGGAATGGAAGTGGTAAAAGAATTGACTTACTCATCTAGGGCATCTCCTTAAAATAGAAGTTCCATGAGGAACTGATCAATGAAAGGAAAAGGCCACAGAGATGGGAGGATCTTCCAAAGTGAGAAGACTTATGGGGAATGTTGGAGAAATTTAGGTCAAGATTTAGATGTTAATCCTTTCCAAAAAGGCTGGTTTGAGTTACAATAAAGAAAGGTGAGTTTTTAAATGCTTTCTTTAGTAGCATTACAAAATTCTTTGAGTCAAGTCAATAAGTATTTATTACATGTTAATTTATGTGCTAGGCAGAGTGCTAGGCACTGGGAATAAAAATAGAAGGAAAAAAAGACAGCCCTTGTTCTCAAGAAGCTTATAGTCTAATAAGGTAGGAAAACATAAAAAAGGAAGCTGAAAGGATGAGAGGACAGAAGGTACCCACAGGGTGCCATAGTAGAAGAAGAAGTCCAGAAAGTCAGGAACAGAAACTGGAAAGCAATGAGCATGGCTGACTAGGGCCTCTCCTTAAAATAGAGTTTCTATGAGACACTGACCAATCAAAGGAAAGGGCCTAAGAGATGGAAGGATCTTCTAGACTAAAAAGGCTTCTGGGGAATGATGGAGGAAGAAGTACAGAAATTCAGAAGCAGAGTTTGGAGAAGAACTGGGAAATAAATGTTATTTATCATCATCATTGTCCTCACCACCATCATCATCATTATCATCAATCATTATTATTAATTATCCAGTGGCCCCATTGTTCCTCCAAAAAGCAAACCATCCTTGCCTTCTCACTTAGTAAGACTTGTCCATACCTCCCCACAAATCCTCCATCAAGGACCTACCCAACACATTGGAACCCTTCCTCTGTGCTTCTTTCCACCATCCCACTTAAAAATATATTTTTTTTATTTTTTTCCAATCAGATGTAAAGATAGTTTTCAACATTCACTTTTATAAGATTTTGAGTTGCAATTTTTTCTTTCTTCCCCACTTCCTTCCAAACTGATATAGGCTATAAATGCACAATCATATTAGACATATTTCCACATCAGTCATGTTATGAAAAAAGAATCAGAACAAAAGGGAAAGACCACGAAAAAGAAAAGAAATAGAGAATATAGTTGCCTTGATCTGCATTCAGGCTCCAAAATTCTTTCTTTGGATATAGATAGCACTTTCCATCATGAGTCTTTTGGAATTGTTTTAAATCATTGTATTGCTGAAAAAAGCTAAATATATCAAAGCTGTTCGTTGCACAATATTGCTGTTACTGTGTATAAAGTTCTCCTGGTTATGTTCATTTCACTCAGCATTAGTTCATACAAGTCTTTCCAGGTTTTCCTGAAACCTGACTGCTTATCATTTCTTATTGCACAATAGTATTCCATTACATTTATATACAACAACTTGTTCAGGCATTCCCCCATTCATGGACATCCCTTCAATTTACAATTCTTTGCAGCCATAAAAAGAGCTACTATAAATATTTTGTACATGTGGGTTCTTTTCTGGTTTTTATTATGTTTGGAATATAGACCTAGTAGTGATATTGCTGGATCAAAGGCTATACACAGTCTTATAGCCCTTTGGGCATAGGTCTATATTGCTCTACAGAATGGTTGGATCAGTTCACAACTCCATCAACAATGCATTAGTGTTCCAATTTTCCCACATCTTCTCTAACATTTATAATTTTCCTTTTCTGCCATATTAACCAATTGGATAGGTATGGGGTAGTACCTCGGAGCTGTTTTAATTTTTATTTCTCTAATCAATAGTTAATTAGAGCATTTTTTCATAGGACTATAGATAACTTTAATTTCTTCTTCTAAAAACTTGCTATTAATCTGTCCTTTAATCATTTATCAAGAGGGGAATGATTTATATTCTTATAAATTTGACTTAGTTCTCTATATTTTAGAAATGAAAGCTTTATCAGAAATACTGGCAATAAAAATTGTTTTCCAGCCTCTGTGTTTCTTAATATTCCATGAGTTCTCATTCAGCACTTGAGCTGTCTGCTATTTCTTACTCTTACTATATCACCATCCCACCTCCTTTTCTGACCAATGAATTTCCTGGCATTTTTCATACCACTTCTGGCAAATAGCTTATTATAGGTAACTTGATATACTCCATAAAATAAATATAATAATATCTATAGTGCCTCCCTCACTAGGTGGTTGCAAGGTTTAAATGAAATCATGTATGTGAAGTGCTTTGTAAATTTTAAAACAGCACATAAATGTCAGTTATTATTATTATATTGCCATCATCAATATTATTTACAATCACAATGTGACTCTCCATTATCCTTTGTGGCACTCATAATTTGCTTCTTCAGAGACTGTGACATTTTAAAATATATAGCCATACATCAGTATAGGAGAATACCATGAAAATTTGAAGTATATATTCATGTAAACAAACTTAGTGTTGTGTAAAGTAACCTCTGTTTTTCTGATATTTGCAAAAGAAACTTGGAAGAAAGTAATGATGACTTTTCAGAGATTCAAACACCCATCACCGTTTGGAGTCATAACAGAAAAACTGATATGGTCTTAACTCTGTGATTAGCTTCAGTGTCTGATAACACTGCTCACTTTGAAAGCCTTTACCAAAGAATGTATTTGGACATAAGAAGGAAGACCACAAATCATATGACTTTTTATGGCAGGGCAGTCATGCAATAGTGATTTAATTTGGTCTTGAGAAAGATTATATGAACAGCTATTTTGTCTGTGTGGTTCATTTTACAAAACAAAACTCAGATGAAAGAGATTGTAACTCTGATAGACAGAACTGTCTTTGAAGAAGGAAGGGTATTTTAAGTGTGTGCTTTCAGATTCTGACCAAAACCACCAAGTATATCCTATATGATTGCAGAGCACATTTATAGGTATGAAGATGGTAGTAACCATGGCTGTAAATGAACAGTTATAACTAGGGGAAGTATTTGCTTTAAACATCAAAGATCACCAGACTTATTATAGCATCAAATAAGGATGAGCAAATGTGTTTGTATAAAATTGGAGACCACCAGAACTCACATGGATGTGGGAGTGGGGGAAAGAAAGCAAATTTCCCTGAAGGGAGAATAAATTTCCTTGAAGATTTCCAGGAATGTTCAATTACAATCAAGTTGGGAGCATATTGTTGTTGCTATTGTAGTAGTAGCAATAGTTATAACAGTAGTAGTAATAGTATTAGCAATAGCAGTAATAGTAGTAGTAATAATAGTAGTAGTAGTAGTATGAGTGGTAGTACTAATAGTAGTACTAAAAGTGGTAATACTAATACTAGTGTTACTAATAGAAACAGTAGTAGTAGTAGTACTGATAGTAATAGCAGCAATAGTAGAGTAATAGTGGAGTAGTTTTAATGGTGGTAGTAACAATACTAGCTATGGTAGCAAAAGTGGTAATAGTAGTAGCAGCAATAGTAGTAATAATAGTTGTAGCAGCGATAGTAATAGTAACAGCAGCAATACTAGTAGAAGTCATAGTGGTAGCAGCAATAGTAGTGATAATAGTGGTAGCAGCAATAGTAATAGTAGCAGCAGCAATACTAGCGGAGGTCATAGTGGTAGCAGCAATAGTAGTGATAATAGTTGTAGCAGCAATAGTAATAGTAACAGCAGCAATACTAGTAGAAGTCATAGTGGTAGCAGCAATAGTAGTGATAATAGTGGTAGCAGCAATAGTAATAGTAGCAGCAGCAATACTAGCAGAGGTCATAGTGGTAGCAGCAATAGTAGTAATAATAGTTGTAGCAGCAATAGTAATAGTAACAGCAGCAATACTAGCGGAGGTCATAGTGGTAGCAGCAATAGTAGTGATAATAGTTGTAGCAGCAATAGTAATAGTAGCAGCAGCAATACTAGCAGAGGTCATAGTGGTAGCAGCAATAGTAGTGATAATAGTTGTAGCAGCGATAGTAATAGTAACAGCAGCAATACTAGTAGAAGTCATAGTGGTAGCAGCAATAGTAGTGATAATAGTTGTAGCAGCAATAGTAATAGTAACAGCAGCAATACTAGTGGAGGTCATAGTGGTAGCAGCAATAGTAGTAATAATAGTTGTAGCATCAATAGTAATAGTAACAACAGCAATACTAGCGGAGGTCATAGTGGTAGTAGCAATAGTAGTTAGTAATAATAGTTGTAGCAGCAATAGTAATAGTAACAGCAGCAATACTAGTGGAGGTCATAGTGGTAGTAGCAATAGTTAGTAATAATAGTTGTAGCAACAATAGTAATAGTAACAACAGCAATACTAGCGGAGGTCATAGTGGTAGTAGCAATAGTAGTTAGTAATAATAGTTGTAGCAGCAATAGTAATAGTAACAGCAGCAATACTAGTAGAGGTCATAGTGGTAGTAGCAATAGTTAGTAATAATAGTTGTAGCAGCAATAGTAATAGTAGCAGCAGCAATACTAGCAGAGGTCATAGTGGTAGCAGCAATAGTAGTACTTGCAATAGCAATAGAAGTAGCAACAGGAGTAGTAGTAGCAGTCGTTGTAATAGCAGCAGCTGGAACAGGAGTAACAGTAGGCCTTGTCCCAGTAATAGTCAATCAGTCAATCAATCCACCAACATTTATTAAATACCTATTATGGTCCCAGGCATTGTGCTAAGTGTAGAGGGTACAAAAAGAGGCAAGAACAGTTCCTGCCCTAAAGGAGCTCATAATTTCATTGGGGAGACAACATGCAAACAGATGTTTACAAAGAAGGTTCTATTCAGGATAAATAGGAGATAATTTACAAGGGGGAGACAGTACAAACAAGAGGGGTTGGGAAAGGCTTCCTGTAGAAGGTGGGGTTTTAGTTGGGACTTAAAGGAAGCCAAGTTTAGTAATTGGAGCAAAGGAGGGAGAGATTTCCAGGCACAGAGGGCGGCTAGAAAGAATGCCCCAGACCAAGGTGAAGTATCTTTTTTTGGGGGGGGGGGGGGTAGGGGGAACAGTCAGAAGATCTGTGTTACTGGATTGAAGAGTGGGTATTGGGGAATAAAATGTAAGAAGACTGGAAAGGCAGGAGGATGCCTGAAGGGTTTTGAATGCCAAACCGAACATTTTGTATTTGATCCAGGAGACAACAGGGAGCCACTTAGTTTATAGCATAAGGGTACAGGGAGTTAACATGATCATACTTGAGTTTAAGGAAAATCACTTTAGTGACTGATTGGAGGATGTATTGGAGTGAGGAGAGGATTGAGACAGCAGACCCAGCATTAGGCTATTGGAGTATTCAAGGTTTGAGGTTATAAGGACCTACATTAGAGTGGTGGCAGTGCCAGAAGGGGGTGGATATGAGAGAAGTTACAAGGGTAAAATCAACAGGCCTTAGCAACAGATTGTTCATGGGGGCATGAAAGATAATAAGTAATACAGGATGATTCTTAGCTTGAGAACCTGGAAAATTGGGAAGATGGTGTTTCACTCTACAGTAATAGGTAAGGTAGAAGGAGGAAAGGATTTGGTGGGACCGAGAATAATGAGTTCTATTTTGGACATATTGAGTTTAACATGTCTACCGGACATCCAGTTCAAAATCTCTGAAAGATAGTTGGAGATGTGAGATCAGCAGAGAGTTTGAAGCAGGAAAAGTAGTTTGAAAATCATCACTATATAAATGATAATTAAAACCATGGGAGCTGATCAGATCATCAAGTGAAGTAGCAGAGGGAGAAGAGAAGAAAGCCCAGGACAGAATGTTGAGGGACACCTATGGTTAAGAGGGTGTGATCTAGAAAAGGATCCAGCAAAGGAGAAGTAGAGGTCAAGTAGTTAGGTCAAGAAAAATGAGGCCATTGAATTTAGCAACTATGAGATCATTAGCAACTTTGGAAAGAGCAGTGTTGGTGGAATGTTAAAATCAGAAACTGAATTGTAAGTGGTTAAGACTAGAGTGAGGTGGGGTAGCTAAGTGGCACAGAGAATAGAGCACTGGCCCTGGAGTCAGGAGGACTGTTCAAATGTGGCCTCAGACACTTAACACAAAAACTAGCCATGTGACCTTCAGAAAATCACTTAACTTCAATTCCCTTCCAAAAAGCAAAAAAAAAAAAAAAGACTAAAATGAGGAGAAAAAGTGGAGGTAGCTAATATAAAGGGCCTTTTTCAAGAACTTTAGCTATAAAGGGCAGAAAAGATACAAGGATGATAGTGAGGATGGAAAGATCAAGTGAGAGATTTTTTCAGGATAGGTGAGACATGGACATGTTTGTAGATGGTAGGAAATTAACTGGTAGAGAGAGAGGTTGAAAATAAATGAAAGAGCAGGGATGATAGAGCGGGCAATCTGTTGGTGGAGCTGAGATAGAATGGGATCACTTGGATAAGTAGAGAAGTTAACCTCAGTAAGGAGTAAGGCCACTTATCATGTGAAACAGAAATGAAGAAGGAGACAAAGGCAGAAGGCACTTGAGTGATGGGAGATGAGGAAGAAGTGAGAAGAGGGAGCTCGTGGTTAATTAATAGCATCAATTTTTTTCTGTAAAATTTGAGGCAAAATTCTGTGCTGAAAGAGTGTGGGAGAGGGGAAGCCATGGAAGGTTTGAGGAGAGATGAAAAGGTTTGGAAGAGTCACTGAGGAGAGTGGGATAGTGATATGATAAGGAAGACATAACAGGATTGCCTAGCAGTGGAAAGATCCCAATTGAGAATATGTGACAAATCTGAAGTGGACCCAATAAAAGTATCCACCTTTATTCAAGAGCATATGTGTGTTTAGGAGCAAAGACAACAAATGGTCAGAGCTAACAGCTTAGCTGGGAGTAATCACTGATAGGATAAGGGGACTAGGAATTCGAGTGCATAGGATAGTGTAGAGTTGAATTGCTTCACCAAGGGTTCAAGATGGGGAGAAGAGGAGAAACTGGTCAGTGCAGGGGAGATGGCCTGGGAGATAATAGAGGGGTCAAAGGATTAGAGGTCACAATGTGGATAACAGTAGGATTTTGTAAAGGAAGGTAGAGAAGTGAAAAATCAGTAGATTATAGTCAGAAAGGGGGATTTCAGAATTTTTGAACAGAGAGGTGGTACATTTGCTGGTGATGTCATTTTCCAGGGTATAACAATCTACGGCTGAGGTCGATTTTAGGAGTATTGTTGCTCAGTTGTGTATGACTCATTGTGACCCTGTTTGAGGTTTTTTGGGTAAAGATACTGGCCACTGAACCCAGATGGCTCAGGAGGAGAAAGTGAGGCTGTTAACTTTGCACAGTCCTCCCTCAGGTAAATTCAATTCACTTGCATGCTGTGGCAACACCTCCCTAATGTCATGGTCCTCTTTTAGAACAAAGGACAAAAAGCAACTTCTGTGAGGAGAGAAGGAGCTGCCCATTAGGGACCAAACTTTCAGTTGGGCAACTCATTCTTTCTTTCCTTCCTTCTTTCTTTCTTTCCTTCCTTCCTTCATTCCTTCCTTCCTTCTTTCCTTCCCTTCTTTTCCTTCCTTCCTTCCT
>NW_027185887.1:6646810-6681743 GCF_028583685.1 Petaurus breviceps papuanus
CTTTCTTTCTTTCTTTCTTTCTTTCTTTCTTTCTTTCTTTCTTTCTTCTCTCTCTACACCCCTACCTGCAGGTACTCTGCCCAAAAGGAGTGTAAATTTTAATCTCTGAAACTTTTTTCCTTGTTTATGTTTTGTTTTGTTTTGGTTCTCTTAAAGACCACTCAACCCCAAATCACTCTGGTCCCAGATCAAGTTCTACTTGGTCACTGTTTGGGCCCTGATTGACTGAGAATGAATATAAATAACAATTGTTTCTGTTTTATCCCAAATCCTCGAGGGTCTTCCTCTCCCAGATATTTTTTTTAAAGAGGCTATTCTTTGCCTAATTTTTATTGTCTTAGTCACTGAATGGGCACTGCCTCAGTCAAACTGAGACCTGTTAAAGACCTTAGTTTGAAAAAACCAAGTAAGGTCCCCCACCACATCTTGGGTCATCTCCAGTTGTCCTGATACATATCTGGCCACTGGACCCAGATGACTCTGAAGGAGAAAGTGAGGCTGCTGACTTTGCACAACACTCCCTCACTTCAATCCAATTCACCTTCAAGTCATGGCATCACATTCCTGATGTCATGATCCTCCTCAAGAACAAAGGACAAATAATAGTAACAGGAGTGGTTTGTCATTTCTTTCTCCACTTCATTTTACAGACAAAACTGAGGCAAGCAGAGTTAAGTGACTTGTCCAGGACCACATAGCTAGTAAGTATCTGAGCCTGAATTTGAACTCAGAAAGATGAGTCTTGCTGATTCCAAACCCAGTGTTTCATCTACTTCTCCACCTGGCTGCCAGGGGTTTAGGAGTAGCCCATGGGAAATGAGTAGATTGAGGAACTAAGTGGTTAGTATTTGAGGGAGAATTACTATGTATTTTGAAATCCCCTAGTATGAGGGCAGGAGTTGGGAAGTAAAGAAACACTGTGCCAGATATTGAACTCATTAAGGAATGGGAATAACCTGGGAATCCGTAAGGGCAAACAAAGTAGTACTTTGCTGCTTATGCCAGTTATTCAAGTGCCTTTGAGCCTCACCTTTGATTGTAGAATCTCTATTGGAAACACTGTGTTGCTCTTGATAGGTCTAAGGGAGTTTAAAGACCTTCCCTGCCCTTAATAGACCTAGTGCTAATCACATGGAACCCTTGATGGGAGGAGATTGCCAAAAGAGAGGAACAGGAAGGGTAGAACAGGAAGGAGCAGAGCAGAGAAAAGCTCATGCAGAACTGGGAGTGAGCAGTGCTAAGAGGATGTCTGTGATGTCAGCACTCTGTCTGCTGTTCTGCCTGTGTTGATGTTACTTTGTCAGAGAGAAGTATTCTGTTTGATGAAAGAGGGCTTTACTATTGTTACAGAAGAGGACTTTACTGTTGATTTGTGTTACTTTGTCTGACAGAAGGTGAATTGAGATGATAGTGCTGATAATGCGTATAAATATTGTTGTTGCTCTGTTAAGCTTTGTCCTCCTAGGAACAGAAACATGAAGGGCTTGGAGTAGAGCAATCCCCTTGAGCTGAGATAGAACAGGAGCAAAGAGCTACCTACGTGTGAATCTAGGCAAGAGGTGGAGGCAGTCAACCCGTGGAGAAAGAGCTGTGGAGTTTGGAAGTCAACCTCAAGACAAAATGAAAGACAACTTTACTTGGGTGTTCTGTATTGACTGATGAGATTGTGACTTACTGTGACCTAGGGGTACATGGTGTTTGTACTTTCTGCTACCTCTTAAAGATGATTGACTTAGGAATGATTGGAACTCAGCCTCAAATCAAAATATAGGAGGACTTGATTTGAATATTATGTATTGATTGAGGAGATTGTGACTTACTGAGTGATATGTTTTGTTTAAGACTATGTGGCTACCTTAGTAATAAGTTGCTATGTTATGTTGTTGTGAATGTTGTGCTTTAGTTTATTGCTGGATAAATAGAGATCTCACTATACTATGCAATTTGATTCTTAAAGTTATTCACAGCAGTAGTTCTCAGGAAAGCTACTCATGATTGACTTTACAGTCACCAGGATTTTGATTGGGTCATAAATATGAATATAAAGGAAGAGAGGTTGCTGAGTGATAGAGAAAGAGGGAGAAATTGCAAATGGTAATGGGGAGTAAGGAGTATTCCAACTCCCCTATCTCGAGCAACTAGCCAAGTGGAATAAGTAAAGGTGAAGTCAGTACTAGAAGGAGTGGTCAGGGAGGCTACATTATCAGGGAGAAGCAAGGTTTCAGTAAGAGGAGTAATAGTAGAAAGCAGCAGCAGCAGCAATGGTAGCTTGCATACATAACACTTTAAGGTTTTCAAAGTGCTTTAAATAAATTCTTTCATTTCATACTTACAACAACACTATCATGGAAGAGCTATTATTTTTCACATTTTAGAGATAAAGAAACTGAGATTGGGAGAGGTTAATTAGACAGATAGCTATAAGTATTTTAAATTTCACTGAATTTGATATGCCATCTCCTTCCCACTTCTGGGCTATCTCTCACATCTGGAATGTTCTAACCTCTCCCCCACCCCATCTACAGCTTTCAAAGTCTTTTCCTTCCTTCTAGGATCCAGTCCAGTGACTCCATCTCTCTAAAACCTGCCCTGATCTCCCTCAGGTAAAATGTATTTTGGTTTGGTTTGGTGGGTTTTTTTTTCACTTCTTAAAATTTATTGAGGCACTTTGTCTGAATCAATCCTTTGCCCTTATAATGTTATACCTTGGAAAATATTTATCTCTGTGTGCTCCACTAGGAGAATGTAGTATCTTTGAGGGTAAGTATCATGGCAGTTTTAATCTTTGTATCTCCAATGTGCAGCATAACATCTTGCACACAGTGGGTATAATTGTGAGTGAAATTGATTGAAAGGCAACATAATAGAGTAAATTTTTAAAACACTGCTCAGAAATTATCCCACCATACTTCTGTTGGTTTAGATGTAGTAGTTATGTGCATAATCAGATTCAGATATTTAAAACCCCAAACAATGTGCCCTTCAGATATGTTTGTAAGTGTGTGCCCTTTTAAGTCTGAAGAGCAAGGCAGGATCATGTCTTCATAGCCTTCTCTTCACGATGAGCTCAAGCTGGTACTGCTCCATTCTTTAAGAGAAAATTTAAGAGAAGTACATTGGTTCTTTTGATTATTCCTTGGATAAACGAAAGAGAGATTTTTGGTTGAGAGAAAAAAATGGTAAAGAGGGAGTGTAAATCCTCTGTTTGGCATTTAAAGCTCTTCACAAGCTGAACCCTTCTTCTCTTTCCAGTGTTCTTAAACTTTAGTCCCCTCCATGCACCTCACAATCCAACTACATAGATATATTTGCTCTTTCTCATATACGACATGCCATTTCCAGACTTCATGCCATTGATATTAATGGCTCTCAAACCTAGAATACCAAACCTTCTCACCTCTACCTCTTTGCTTCCATCATTTCCTTCAAGACAGTTCCAATTCCACATCTGCAGATTTTTCCCAGGATTCTATAGTCCTCACTATGAGATTACTTTTCATTTACCTTGTAAATATCTTGTACATATTTATATGTTGCCTCCTTCATTACAAAGTGAGTTTCTTTAGGGGAAGGATAAAGTTTGAGCCTTTTCTTATATCCCCAGTTATCACTGCCTAGCTCATAACAAGTACTTAATAAATGCTTGTTGACTGACAACTTGTTGACATATACTTGCTTTTTGCTCTGTGGATAGTTAGACCAAACTCTTTTGAGTGGCTATTGACCTTAGGAGATCTTGCAATTATCTAAGTACCTGAGGCAAGAACAACAATCTCTACTAATAGCAGAAGCTAACAGAATTCAATATCTATAGAGAATCCTCACTCCATTTGGACTATAAGCCAGACATTCTCCATAATATTAGCAAAGACCTTTGGTGAGTATCTATCTCCCTATTTTGTGCCTTATTTTTAATTAATCATCAGAATGTTGTTGGGCTAAACTATATATTGCTAACATCTTTACTAAACTCTTTTATTAGTTTGACAGATGCCTTGTTGTAGGAAAGGCTTTAGGATTGGATTTTGTTCCATCTAGTCAATTTTTTTTTTGTTTAATCCTCAACAAACAATGATCATAGTGGGACCTTGGTTCTGTGGGTCCTTCTCCCAATTGTATAACAGTCAAAATGTAGCTTACTATACAATTAAACAGCAATCTGCTCAACGAGCCCACAAATAACTCTCACAGAGTCTATCTGGAAGTCATTAGTTATTAATATTTTCACAGCTGCATTTTGAATAATAATAAAGTTTGTGATTTTTCTAAGTATTCATTAGCCTTTCTTTCAAAAACCTTCTGGCATGATCCATCACAAAATGCCTTCAAAACTCAAAAGTCTACATGAACTTTCCTTCTTTCTACTTGGCCTAACCCAGCTATTTTCCTCCTATTTGTTTTCTTTCTTGTCATTTCCCTTATTAAAGAGTGTGACAGAGTCTAGGTATGATGATTCCACTGATATTATTAGAGAAAAGGTATTACTTTCTTGTTCTCTCTATTTCTATCCAAGTTGTGAGGATCAAATAAGATGATGTAAGAAAATCATTTTGTAAAACATAAAATGCTATTATTGTAAGCTATTTAAAGGACTTTTTTTTACTGAACAAACACACACAAACTCTCCCTAAAAACTTGTACTATAAATGTGAGATCCTTGTCTAATGACCAGTGAGTAAACATACTAGAGGAACTGATTTGTATCAATCTTGACCTTCTTGCTATAAATGAAAACAGAGGATGGGGAAAGTTGAAACCAAATGAGTGGCTGGCTCACAGGTCCTCCTTGGGGAAGCAAAAAAGGACTTGGCAGAGTGGGTTTTATCATGTGTCCAAAGGCAACAAGAAACATCATTTTATGGAACATATGGTCATCTTGTATTGCAGAGCTCATGAAACCTATTTGTAACAAGACCACCATGAAGATGTTGATTGCTTATATGCCAACAGCTATTGCACAGGATGGGGAGGTGGAGAAAGTCTATACAAAATTCAAGAAGTCTCTCTAAATCAAATCAATATATATTTTAATATTTGCTGACTTAACTACAAAATGAAGCAACTAGGTTGAGCAGTACCGAGAATCAAGAAGAATTGAGTTCAAATCCTGTCTCAGACACTTACTAGATGTGGGATCTGGGCAAGTCACTTTTCTGCCTGTTTCCTGTAAAATGAGGATACTAATAATAACACCTACCTCACCAGATCATTATGAGGCTCAAATGATGTAATATTTGTAAAGTGCTCTGCAAACCTTAAAGTCCCATATAAATGTTAATAATCACCATCATTATTAGTAGTGATGAGTTTAGGGGAAATCAGCAAAAAATATATGAGTGTGTATATACATGTGTATGTGTGTATATTATTGTGTGTATATATATATATATATATATACACACATAATGTTGGGAAAAATAGTTCAGGGGTAAGAAAAAAGAGAGGTCAAAGGCATGTCGACTATACAGACACTTCATGACATATATCATAAATTCCTGCAAAAAGAAAACACAAGTGGCATAGTACAATGGGCACATCTAGGTAGTGCAGTGGATGAAGTACCAGACCTAAAGTCAGGAAGACTCATCTCCCTGAGTTCAAATCTAGCCTCAGATATTTACTAGTTATGTGACCCTGGGCAAGGCATTTAACCCTGTTTGCCTCAGTTCCTCATGTGTAAAAATGATCTGGAAAAGTAAATGGTAAACCTCCGTAGTATCTTTGGCAACAAAACCCCAAATGGGGTCAAGAAGAGACTGACACAACTCAGAAATGACTAAACAATAACAATGCAATAGAGTAAAACTCAAATAGAAACTAGGAGCCACTAATCCATACATAAGGATCCCTGTAGGATGTATATTGATTGACTTAGAAGACCACCTATTCATATCATCCATGTTCTGCTGTATTTTTATTTGTTTTGTTAAATATTTCACAATTTCATTTTAATCTGGTTGCAGCCACTCAGGAGTGTCATGTGTGCAATGCAGCCTGTTGGCCTCATTGTTTGATACCTACAGTGGAGTGAATAGTGAGCCAGCCTTGGAGTCAAGAAATCATGGGTTCAGGTTCTGCCTCTGCTACTACACAGGGGTTGGGTGATTCTAGATAAGTCACTTAACTCCTCAGTGCCCCAGGCAGCTCTCTAATACTGTAAGCTGCAGCACAGTTGCCTTACCTTTGTGCATTCATAGAGGGGATTTACTTATCTGCAGGTCTCTCTACCTGAAAGCCTAGATCTGGTCCAGAAAAAAAAAATATGTAAAGTGAATATTTTTAAAGTAACAATAGACTAATCGTCAGAATTTAGGTCAGAAATTATTAACCTGGGGTCCACAGGCAGATTTTGAGGGTGAGTTAACTTGAATGGGGGAAAAATATTTTTTTTTATTTCAATATAAATGATTTCCTTTGTAATATTGTGTTTTATTTTATGCATTTAAAAATGGAGGAGTCCATAGACTTCTCCAGATTGCCAAAGGATCCACGACAGAAGAAAGGTCAAGAACTTCTAATTTAGAGAATCGCACTTCTGCAATAATATAAACATTGGATTTAATTTGAAAAAAAATCATTCTAATTAAATTTTATAAAGGACAAGGAAGGGAGGGAGGAAAGAATGAGAAGGAAGAGAAGAAGGAAGGAAGGAAGGAGGGAAGGAAGGAAGGAAGGAAGGAAGGAAGGAAGGAAGGAAGGAAGGAAGGAGGGAGGGAGGGAAGGAGGGAGGAAGGAAGGAAAGAAAGAAAGGAGGGATGGAGGAAGGAAGGAAGAAAGGGAGGAAGGGAGGGAGAAAGAGAGGAAGGAAGGGAGGAAGGGAGGGGGAAGGAAGGGAGGAAGGGAAGGAGGAAGGGAAGAAGGAAGGGAGGGAAGGAGGAAGAAAGGGAGGGAGGAAAGAAGGAACAGAGGGAGGAATGAAGGGAGGGATGGAGGAAAGGAGGAATGAAGGAAGGCAAAAGGGAGGGAGGGAGGAAGGGAGGAAGGAAGGAAGGGAGAAAGGGAGGGACAGAGGGAGGAAGGAAGGAAGGGAGGAAGGAAGGAAGGAAGGAAGGAAGGAAGGAAGGAAGGAAGGAAGGAAGGAAGGAAGGAAGGAAGGAAGGAAGGAAGATAATAAGCACTTACTACGTGGCAGGCAATGTGCTAAGTGCTTATGGAGCCCTAAGTATCAAGTACCTCTTGCCAAAACTATGACACAACTGTGTCCTTTGAAGAGACAAATAAAAGCAAGGTTATTCAACAGAAATAGTTTAAATATAAGACTGATAGACAATGGAATAGAAATATGCAGACATCAAATCCAAAAACTCCAGATAATTTAATAACCACCTATTCACAAGAAACAAATACAATAACAAGGTAAGTCATTCTTCCTCTAACAGCTCCTGGCACCCAACTAGTACAGAATGCAGTGACTGATTTAGGCAATGTCTAACACTGATTTTAGTTTAAGCATTCTATGACTCTCTTAGCGTTCAAATCTCCTGCCTTAAATATGGAATAGCTCTCCCTCAAATTGGCAAAATCACGCCAAACACTGGGTTGGGCGAGTACCCCATTTTAGTCCCCCTCCTTGATCATACAATTCTATGTGACAATCTATTAGTTAGCAAGGTAACTGAAGTCTTAGGATCTTAAATTTAGAGCAGGCAGCAACCTCAGAGGTCCTCTTGTCTAATTCTCTCATTTTACAGATGAGAAAACTAAGATTTAGAGAAGAGAAATGAAATCAACTTACTATGTCCTAAGTCATTTTAATACCAAAATAACCAGAAAGGGAATGTATAGCTAATTATGCAGCTATTGTTTGTCCAGTTTGATTCCCCACCCCCCCCACCACCAGTAAACTAGCTTTTTTAAATAAAGGAAATTGAAAGATCACTCAGTGTTATGTGGAAGATGCCTATATCATTGTATTTCTCAGCATATCTTAGTTATACAATTAAATCTACACATCTATAATACATTTAGTCTATGACTTGTCTTAGAGAAACCCCTCCCCTTTTTTTTCTAATTTCTTCCTCTTATTTGCTGACACCATTACAAAAACTGCTTACATTAGCAACAAATAAAGGAATGTTTACTTCAGGTTAGTGATCAGTTGCTATTATACTAAATGTTTAACAAAATAACATCCAAAAAAAACCCCAGTATACTAAAATGTTATATATTTTTTTACATTCTTGTTGCTATTTGTCATCTTCTGAACAGATTTTACTGAGCAAAATGAAATAAAAGATTGCATGCTTACTGGATCTTCTAGAATATAAAAGTCTAATTATGCAAACAGTTTTTATTGTAAAACTAAATTCTGAGGTTATCTATGGACTTGTGGGTGGGTTTATTTCTTTCTTTGAATCAGTAGTCTACTAAGGCTTAGACTTTTCTAAGCACAATATTTTTGGTGTTTCTGACAAAGTAGGACAGATGAAGATATAAATAAGTCATCAATTTGGTAAAATATGTCTTCGTCTCTCCCAAATGACTACCTCCCCTGTAACTCTTTGGGGTAGCCATCGACAAAGCCTTTGGAAATATGACTCTCCCATTCCAAAGGGAAATCATGTTCCTTTGTTCCATACCAGCAATTACCAGTTTTTAGGGAGATATTTCCTTTTTGTGTGTGTGTCTTTAGCACCAAATGTGTCTTTGGAGTAGCTTATGATAAGAATGATTTACAAAAGTGATTTGAATGCTTTAGTTTTATTTGATCCCCACAAAAATTTGGGACTGGAGGATAGAATGAGTATTCTCATTCCATAATCAAGTCTCTCTTCTGACACTTACTAGCAATATGACTTTATGGAAATCTTAACCTCTCAGTTCCCCCAGGTAAGTCTCTAAGTCTATTCATTTAAGGAAAGGAACAAAAATGCACTTGTAAAGGAACATTTTCTCCAGGAGCTCCATACACCAGTGAAATCACACCAAAAACCAAAAGCAAATTACAAATGAGGAGACTGAGGGTGTAAGTGGTTAAGTGGTTTGGCTGGTCACACTTCTCATAAAGTGGCCTAATGAGACATTGACCTCACATCTTCTGAAGCCCACTATCTTTTCCACAGAAACATGTTATTTCTTATATCAGGGGTGAGGAAGCAGTAGCCTCAAGGCCACATGTGACCTCCTACATTCTTGGGTGCAGCCTTTTAACTGAATCCAAGTTTTGCAGAACAAATCATTTTACTGAGGGGTTTTGTTCTCTGAAATTTGGATTCAGTCAAAGGGCCACACTTGAGGACCTAGAAGGTCACATATGGCCTCATGGTCACAGGTTCCCCACCCCAGTCTTAGATGTTAATTCTCTTGGATATTCTTTTTTAGTGTATTTCATTTTCAACTTTGTGAGGGCATTCAAATGCATCCCCCCCCAAAAAAAAGAATTATCACTCACACTGCAATTTATTCTAAGTTCAAAGTGCTTTGTAAAATGATAGTAATTTTTCATAGGAGAGATAATCCAGGACATATATGAAGAGAAAAGAAAGTAAATTGGTCGCAGAGATCACAGATATACAGCCTGAGGGCTTCACTAGTATCCAATATTGAAAGAACCAAGGGAGGCAGGCCTCCATGGCAAAGGGCAGATTCTCCAAAGAGGTTTCATGTAAAGACATGGAAATTGTTTACATTATATGAAATGCCACGAAGTCAAAAACCAAGGAAATAAGGATACATCCAAATATTTTTGTTGTTGTTTAATAATTTCAGTCATGTCCTTCTCATTGTAATCCCATTTCAGGTTTTCTTGTACTGGAGTGGTTAGTCATTTCCTTCTTTAGCTTATTTTACAGATGAGGGAAATGAGGCAAAGCAAGTGACTTACCAGGGCCACACAAGTAGTAAAAGTCTAAGGCCACATTTAAACTCAGAAAGAGGAGTCTTTCTGACTTTAGGCCCAGCACTCTCTCTTCTGTAGCAACTAACAGTCAAGTATACACAGCAGTTATTAAGCAACTTTAAGTCATCAAATTGTGCCTGCATAAAGATAACTACAAGTTATATTTTAAAGAGTTTTTCCTAATCAATAAACTAAGAGGTAAGCATTTATTAAGCACCTACTGTATGCCAGATGCTAGAGCTCCAAGTAAGTGTCTTCAAAGTACTTAAATTCCAGGAGGGGGATATATAGCACATATCTAAGGGTAATGGCCATGAAAGAGAGCCTCAATCTATGCATTCCCAGAGATTGTGAGTGGTATGGCAGGGCGACATATTATAACATCTCTTCCAGTAGCCATGATAATATTGATTGATTATTGTTTTAAGAGCAGGAAGTAAAAAGAAGAAGGAGTATAAGTTATGCATAGGGTAGTAAGGAAGCTGGCAAGATGCGTATACTAGCTGCCTGAATGAGATAGAGAATAGTCTGGGATCTGCAAGCTAGAGAGGGCTGAGGTGAAAACTCACTTGCCCTCCAATCCAGGTCGCCCTGGTCCAGGACTAGTCCTTGAACTGAGAACATTCAGAGAAAGTGAGTTAGGAAGGGCAGAGGAAATATCTCTAAAAGCTCCTATGTGATTGGAACTTATCCATTTTCTTCATCCTAATATCCCTGGTAAGTAAGGGTTCCTCTATTTCACATAGGTCCATATAAAGTAAATTTTTATTCCCTCCTTAAGTTTTCTCACAAGTCCAGAAATCTTCATTTCTTCTCCATAGCAGTACCTCAGATCCATCTGACCAAACGTGATCTTTGATGTGGTCTGGGACAGCCCTTTGTATAGCACCAGAAAAATGAGCTACATATAGGCAGGGGAAGTAGGGAGGGAGGATGTCAATTATAGGAACCAAGGTATTTAAAAAATCCTATAGACAGAGTCCCAGATACCAGGGTGCACAGAGGCTTGGACGAGGCATGATCGACATGGTGTCAAGTTGATCCATCAACCACAAGGGCCATTGCCAGGCCTATCACTGCAGGGCTGGGACTGGACAGAGCTGGGTAAGAGTCAAATGGCCCTTGGCAGTGGTAGCAGCTACTCCTGGAACTACCAATCCACAGCCTGGAAATTTAAAAGCCCCTATCTGAATTTCCAGGGTCCAGGATGGCAGGGTGAACCCTCCAATCCCCCTCTGATCCTGAAAACATAGCAATTACTGCCCCAGAGCAAAACTTTAAGCAGTAAAGGCTTGGAAACCCTAGAGGAAGGGCGTGGCTAGGGCCCTGCCTCAAAATGGGTAAAAAGCAGACTGTAAAGACAAAGACTCTGGATTCCTACTATGTTGAGAGGGAGGAACCAAATTCAGAGGGAGACAGTGTTGACACCACACCCACAGCAGAAGCCTCAACAGGAAACTGATCTCAAGCACAGAAAGCATTTTTAGAAGAGCTCAAAAAGAACTTTGAAAACCATATTAGAGAGATGGAAGATAAAGTTGATAATTCTTTTAAAATCAAAATTAGAAAAACAATTACAATGAAGAAAATAGCTCCTTTAAAAGAAAAATGTGTGATATGGAAAAAGAGCTTCAAAAACTGAGGAAAATAATTCTCTAAAAACTAGAATCAACCATTTGAAACCAAATTGAAGCAAATAACTCTATGAGTAACCAAGAATCAGTAAAACAAAACATCAAGAATGAAAAATTAGAAAAAGAGGTAAAATATCTCAATGGAAAAATAACTGACCTGGAAAACAGATCCAGGAGAGATAATCTGAGAATCATAGGTCTACCAAAAAATCATGATGAAAAAATGAGCCTGGACAACATCCTCCAAGAGCTCATTAAGGAAAACTGCCCTAAGATACAAGAGCCAGAAGGTAAAATAGAAATGAAGAGAATGCACCAGTCACCTCCTGAAAGAGATCCCAAATTGAAAACTCTGCAAAATGTTGTGGCCAAATTCCAGAACTACCAGCTAAAGAAGAAAATACTACAAGCAGCCAGAAAGAAACAATTCAAATATTGCGGAACCACAGTGAGGATCACACAGGATCTGGCAGCTTCTATACTGTAAGATCAGAGGAACTGGAATATGATTTTTCACAAGGCAAAAGAGGTTTAAAAAAAGGTTACAACCAAGGATCACCTGTCTAGCAAAACTGAACATATTCTTCCAGGCAAGGAGATGGTCATTCAACAATATAATATATTTCCAGACTTCTTGATGAAAAAGCCAGAGCTCAAGGGAAAATTCAACCTCCAATTATAAGATGCAAAAGAGACATAAGAAAGCATAGCATTTCTTCAGCAAATGACATCAGCCAGGCCTGAAGCTGGAAGTGAGAGATACAACCCTTGTTATGGAGGAGAAAAACTAACTGAGTAGAGATAAAGACTGGAAACACAAAGAAAAACAATCAAAGAAACAACCCAGCAGGTCAACTAGTCCAGAAGAAAGAATGAAGATTGTAAAACTTGCACTATCTGTCATACTGGGTTTTAAGGTAAAAAGCATGTTGGCGACTTGAAAACATTATGTAAATATAAGCAAAAACTGCATTACTAAAGATCCTTCAGAAATTTTTTCAAGAGAAATACAGCACCACACACTTCCCTTTATATCCTGTCATATGATTCTTGGTATGTGAGTGTGTTTATTAAAACTGGTTCACACACACAAAAAAATCCTATAAGGCACATTATTAAAAATAAACTGGGAGGGGGTATGGTCCTCTAGATCATGATTCATAATAACTTGCCAGTAGCAGCTGGTAAAAGATGATTGGACCTCCATACTGGAAAAGATAGATCACTGTCACATAACATCCGAATGCAGAAAAGTATGAAGGAGACTCCCTTTCATGCCAATGAATGAAAGTACTCTAGAAGGAGAAGAGGAGGTTGATTCTGGATAAAAGCACAAAATATAAAAGATCAAGATAAAAGGAAAAAAGAGCTGCTTCTGCCTATTGAACTCCCTAGCTCCAGTAAAGCCTAACCCAAGTATTACTTCCTACATGTTATATCCCCTCACTTTATAGGCTTTCAGAAGATCATTGGCTATTTTGGAGTAATTTTTTGCCTGTGGATCTTTGAGCAAGTCATCTCACTTCTTGCTCTGCAGAATGAGGGGGTTAAACTAGAAGGCCTCAAAAGATCTCTTTCACCTCTAGTCATTGCATGGTCCTATAATTTTTGTTTAAATTGATTACAAAATAGTTAATTGAGGAAAGCATACAAACATTGCCATTAATTCCTGAGAGTGTCTTTTTTTCAATTTAAACTTGAAAAATTTCACAGGGCTTGGGTAATGTCAAGGTGCTACCACTCCCAACCCAGGGTCCCTCCACCTCTGGCAAAATCATGGCCTTGGGAAAAGGAAATGAATGGTTCAAAGAGATTGTTATTCAAGAATTTGGGTCCACATATCACCTGTATTATTGCCCTGTCTTTTAAACCCATCCTCTTCTAATTGAAATACTGTTGGCATGAAAAATAGAAATATACACAACCTAAGTGCTGCAGTGGTTTCCATGACATTGCAAGAATCACATTGAGGCCTTCAGTGTCTTCAGGGTAGCTTCTCCACAGGGATTCATGGAAATGTATATAATTCACTTTATACAAGATATCATGAATATAGTAATCAAACCAGGGAGGTAAGGAATGCATGAAAGGACTCTGGAAGGAAAAGAGAGGGTTGTAACTGTCTAGAAACACAGTAGGACAAAGACAGGAAAAGAGAATCATGAGTATGGGAGGAATGTGGAAGGGTGATATAACCTACTGTTTTGTCTTTAGAAAAAGTCATTCAGTTATGTAGGTGAATGAGAAAACAATCACTCCCAACAAAGGGGCAGCAAGGATAAAGAGCCAGAGGATGACATAGAACTGTGAACACAACTTTCCTAATGACTATTCTTTGGGGGAGGGCAATCAAAAGAACACATCAGCTCTCACAAGAGAAGCACATGTAGGCCCCCAATGTTGAATCTACCAGGTCCAGAAAGTCTACCCTTCTTATTTCTCATTAATAAACTCTTTTTTTTTTTTTAAGCAATAGGGGTTAAGTAACTTGCTCAAGGTTACACAGCCAGTTATTTCTGGGTGTGGTGCTAAGTATCTGAGGCCGGATTTGATCCCCAGGTCATCCCGACACTGGAGCCAGTGCTCTTACTCGCCACCTGGCCGCCCCACATTAACAAACTCTTGCAACACCAACTTTGCAGGATATTTTTCCTCTACTTGCTTTAAATACTCTGGCTGCTTACTTCTTGTCCCAAGCATCTAATGTAATCCACAAACTTTGCCTCATATTATCACAGAATTTGAGATGGAAAATCATCTATGTTAATCCATAATTAAACACAAATCCTTTCTACAAAGTGCCAAACAAGAAGCCATCTAGCCTTTACTCGAAATTTTCAAGTGAGAGAAAACTTCTCATACTTCCTGGGTGGAATTCCCCTGAAATGCCATAGATTTACATGAGATACTAGACATCCTTTATCTGAACTCTTCAAAATCTGCTCTCCTCAAATCTATGATCTATTGGGCACACTATGCCCAATTTTCCTCTCTTCTATCATACATTCTAAGTTGGAATGGTCGCTTTGCCCCAAGGTTACCATCATTTATGTCCTAATAACCAATAAAATTCAGAAATTTTCCATTACTAGTTCTTTCACCTGTGATGATATAGGGAAGATGATAAGTTTAGAGTTGGTAGGAAGTTAGGACTTAAATCTTTAACTGTACCTTGCCCTTGAAATCTTATTAAATAGAGACTGAGGATCACTTACATGGACTGCCCAACAACATAATGAGTTAGCAACTCTTGTCCTATGTTTCTGCCAGCACCAAAATAGTTTTTGTTGTTGTCTAGTCATTCCAGTTGTGTAAAACTCTTCATGAACCCATTTGGGGGTTTTCTTGGCAAAGATACTGGAGTGGTTTTTCATTTTCTTCTCTAGTTCATTTTACAGATGAGGAAAATGAGCAAACAGAGTTAAGTGACTTGCCCAGAGTCACACAGCCAGTAAGTGTCTGAGGTTAAATTTGAACTCAGTTCTTCATGACTCCAAGCCTGACATGCTATCCACTATGCCACTACTTATCCCCCAAACTAGCCACCATTATGATATATTTACATGGATAGTTGGAACATAATGGGTATTATCACTCTGTATGACCTTTATTTCTGACCAAAAATAGTTTTGTTGTGGGTTAAAAAGTATCCATCATCAAAATGCCTTTTTTGATAAGAAATTGGCATTTGTGATGTAGGGATGGGGAGAATTCCACCAAACACTGTAGAGACTGGGGGCAGAAAAAGTGGGTGAGTAGAAAAATTTTTTTAATGCGTCAGGAAAACAGGATGGAAAAGCACAAATTGGAAGGAACAATTGTGCAGATTGCTTCTAATATAATGTAGGATCTATGTAGCATATGCAGAGGACATGTATGAGAGGAAACCAAAACAAGACTGTATATCAGTGATGTCTTATATAATCACAGCTCTCAAGTGAGAATTTACACAAAGATTACTTCTTATTCCATTATTTTGTTCTCCATTGCTATGTGTGATACATACATATCATAGAAAAACATAATGTCAGAGCTGGAAAGGATCTCATAGGACATCTAGTCCAGCAAGAATGCCCTCTACAATATACTTACACAGTGGTAATTCAGCCTTTGCTTGAAATCCTACTTTCCACATACCTACTTGGAGAAAATTCTGAAATTTATTTCAAACTAAATAATATTCAAGAAATCCAATGAGAAACTATAATAAAATGCTTTCCCCACCACAAGACTGTAAAAGTCAGCCAGAAGCTTGTGAGCAATAGGAAAGGGTACTGCAAGCAGAGTCAGGAACAATGAAAGCATTCAAGGAAGTAGCACCCCCCCACGCCCCCCCCCCCCCCCCCCCCCCACCCCCACCAGAGATGAGTTAGAGTCAAATGGAACCTTCAAGGTTCTATACCTAGCGAAAGCCCCAGGGTGGTCAGAACTCCACAGTTTCTGAAGACCCTTGGATACTGTAAGGAGTGGCAATCACCAATATGGTCTGGAAACATTCAGATCAATACAGCTGAGGTGATCAGAAACTCCAAAGCATTTGCTCTGAGATACTATAGAGGATAAAGTGCTCTGAACTTCAAAGATCTAGAGGATAGGGGAGGAAATGAAGGTCTAACCCCAGGAAGGGGAAGTGAATACATGAACCCAGGTGACCCAGAGTAAGATCAAGGAAGACTAGCCAGTCCACTGAAAAGCAAAGTAGAGGGAAAGAGCACGGCCCTGGCAAAAAGTCCCAATTCAGCAACTAAGGCTGGAGAGAAGAGTGAGCAAAATAAGACACTGACCACTATAAAGAATTATTGTAAATGCAATAATATCCAAAAATCAAACCTTAAAAAACATAAAAACTCCCTAGCAACTACAAACAGGAAAAAAAATGTATTTTCCATGAGGATTTCATGAATACCTAGTAGAAAGAAAGCAAGAAATTAAAAAACAAAATAAAGACTCTGAAGCAAAGAATTGGAAGAAGAATAACTTGGAAGAAAAAGTGGTAAACCTTATTGAAGTTATTAAAATAAGTTCTCTGAAAATTAGAATAGGTAAACAAATTAATTACTCCATAAGAAAGCAAGAAATATTAAAATCAAAAGATTGGAAAAATATAGAAAATGCAAGATATCTTTTATCAAAAACCATTTACCTAGAAAATATGTGAAGGAGAAATAACTTGAGGTTTGTTGGACTCCCTAAAAGTTATTATTTTTAGAGACTGGATATTATGTTTTAAAAGAATGAAAGCTCTACACATCTATTGAAACCAGAGAGCAAAATTAAAATAGAAAGAATTTGCTGATCACCTCCTGGGAGAAAGGGGAAGGGGTGGAGAGAGGAAGGAAAGAGTTCCATAAATTTTGTACTTTTTCAGTCTTCTTACTCCTCAACATGCATACTTTAATCCAGTAACACTGGCCTCCTGACCATTCCAGGAACAAGTTGCTTCATCTCTCAGTTCTAGGCATTTTCCTCTAACGGTCTCCCATCTTCCATGCCTAGAGTGTTCTCCTTCCTCTTCTCTGACTGTTGACCTCCCTGACTTTATTTAAGTTCCAACTAAAATTCTATCTCCTACAGAAAGCCTTCCCCAATCTGTCCTAATCCTAGCGCCTTCCCTCTGTTAATTATCTCCTATTTATCCTGCACAAAGCTTTCTTTGTATATATTTAGTTGTGTGCTTTCTTCCCCCATTAGATTGTAAATTCTTGGAGGGTAGGGACTATCTTTTGCCACTTTCTGTATCCTCAGCATTTAGCACAATGACTGTTATGTCTTTGGTGTTCAGTTGATCAGTCATGTTCCACTCTTCATAACCCCATGAACCATAGCATTCCAATACTATCCAAGAGTTTTTCCTAGCAAAGATACTGGAGTGGTTTGCCATTTCCTTCTTCGGTAAATTAAGGCAAACAGCAGTTAAATGACTTTCTGAGGGTCACACACCTAGCAAGAACCACATAGTAGGTGCTTAATACGTGTTTTTTTTTTTTAATTGAATTGAATTGAAAAGAAGCAAGCTAGGTAACAAGGAGTCATAGTCAGGATGACACAAGACCTGGCAGCTTCCTAAAAATGAGAGATCTTGCAATACAGTATTCCAAAAGGTTAAAAAAAAGTGGTAAGCTTATAGCCAAGAATAAATTACTCCTCAGAGCTAAACAATCATACCAGGAGGAAAATGGACTTTTAGGAGAACATAGGACTTTCAACCATTTCTAATAAAATGAGCAGAATCTAAAACTTGGTAATATAAACAGGGGTCATGAGACCTAGAAATGCAAATTTATTTGAACAATTGGAAAGGGCCATATATTGTTCTATCATTCAAACAGAGGGATAAGAAACATGTCCCTTTAGAACCTTTATATCTTCAAAGGGTATCAAAGAAAATAAGTAAGAAAAAAAGGACCTGTGTTTTGATTCTGCTATGGATTGATTCTATTCTGAAGGTTCTAATAGGGGAAAGAGAAGACAAGACAAAAGGAATATATTTGTATAGAATCTATGATAAAGTATTCTATGAAACTCTGAAAGTATATTTTTGGTCATGACCACTGTATGAATTTATTCTGTTTGACTATTTTAATTTGATAAAAGATTTTTTCTCTCTCCATTTTTAATTGGAAAGATTAGGGAAAAGATAAAGATCAATAACAATGAAGCAAAAAAAGAGGACCATTAAAACATTTATATATATATGGAATAGAACAGAGGAAAGATCAGGAAGAAGAATAGACAAGCAGGACTGTTTTGAAAGCAAACTGTGAATTTATTGTATTTTTTTTAAAGCAAGTAGTATGAAATGGAGCTCTGTTGTTTCATAAATAATATCCTTTTTAAACTAAATGCTAAACACTAAATGAACTTAACACTAAACTAAATGAAAATGCTCATTTCTGGTGTTTAATTTCAGAATAATTTTTTTTTAAAGAATGAAAGCTCTTTACTGAGTACAAAGACTGTTCTTGCTTTTTCTCTTATGTCCAGTACTTAGGACAGTGCCTGGCATGTAATAAGTGATAGTATTGTTGACTGGTTAATTTCTCTCCAGGTTCCACTCCTGACTCTCTGGTCTTTCTCTACCATGCCACAGCAACCTCCTCACCCCAGAAGTTCACGTCACCCGTTGCCTTCCATATGCCAAAATCCCATGGTCCCTTCCTCTGATTGGTTGATTCCTTCCAAAACCTCCATTTTAAAGAAAATGCACAGATAAGCCATTTTTTTATTCTTCTCTGGACTCCATACTGACTATAGATTTTCTCTACTTCTGTGGGAATAATTTCCCCACACCACTGATTTTCAGATTCCTTTTATATATTGTCATTCCTCATTAGAACGTAAGCTTCTTGAGGATAAGTATTTTCTTTCTACTTGTATCTGTAATCCCAGGGTTTAGCACAATGAATTCCTGGCAAGAGCTTAATAAATGCTTCTTGACTTGACTTGATTATGAAGGAGATTACATGAAATGTTTTTTTAAAAAAAGGCTTAGAGGATGATGTACAGCTATTTCCATCTCTTTAATCTCCTTCATGATAAAAATTGATGAAATACCTGGTCCTTGGGTAAACTAGCAAACTAGTGGTTGAGCTAGAATTAATACTCTAATCACTGAATTATACAGCCAGTGATATCCTTTCCCAAAAGTAGCTGGGAGAAGCAAAGAATAATATAAAAGGACAAGCATAACTTCACAAAGACCAAAAATCTTTAGGAACAGTAGCAAGTGATGCGCTGACTTTTAACTGCCCTCCTATTTAATTAGTAGAATATCACTTAAATTTAGTTTATCAGTAGCTCAGTTTTAATAGTATTTCCAGAAAAGATGAGTTTCATTTTTTCTTTTTTCTTGATTATCCTTGGGTTTGTGTAGAATTAGGCCAACATTTTGCTGAACTCATTTGAGTGCAAATAGAAACAAAGTTTAAGTTTCAAAAATCGCGTGTGAATTATGCTTTAGTGGCCCTTGGAACAAACTAAGCAAAGCAGATAAGGGGAAGAATGACGTGAATTGAGTAAGATTACAGGACAACTAAAGTCCAGTGCCATTTTGATACTTCAAATTTGGTTTCCCTGCAATGATTTGCAACCTCTAAGAAGAAGGGCTCATGCCAGCAGCCCAGCTGCAGGATTAATGGAGCTTGAACAACTTCAAAAACCAAGGAACAAGTTCTCAGCCTGCCTTACAAAGTTTCCACTCCGCAGGCTGGGTAAACAGCGTGCTGTCTCTTTAACTGATTTTATTTTCTCCTCTTTTTTTTTTTTTAGTTTAAAGATTACATTTAATATCTATTTCCCAGCAGTGTACAAACTGACATCATCTACTCATAAAAGCGGAATGCTTTGCTTTTTTAAGCTTCAAGCTGAATAACAAATGGCCACAGATGACAGCAGAAAAGAATAACAGAATGGAATCAAAAGAAAATTCATTGTCAACAGAAACCCCCTGCTGAGGAATTTCAATTTCATATATCTAATTATCCCTGTCAGTTGGAAGAACTGACAAAAAGCATTCTTTGTTCTCTCTTTCTGCCTCCCGCATCTCACTCTCAATTAATTCCGGCATACAAATATGACTAATTGTCTTTGCAGTGCTCAAGAGCTCTGTATATAAATGTTCATGAACTGAAAATGATTTGGAGGGTATTCATGCATCGATTTATGATATTTGAACACAATAGACATGCATAATTCAGGTGACCATGTTAGCACCCTTGCAAGCCCTTATTACAGAGATTAGGCAGGATTCTCTTTTCACATCCTTTTTTCATATCTGCTTGGTGACAATAACTCACTTTGCACCTATTAAAAAAGGAAGCATTATATGTCTGCAGTGGCTCGTTGAAATTACCATGAACAAGATTATCAGCATTTAAATAACATATGATGGGGGTGGGGGGGAGGGCAGAAAAAATATTAGGTACTTGGAAAAGCACAAAATCACTCACTTTATGAAGGTTAAAGTTTTTATGGGTGGTTTTCATCCTGCCTTGATTGATTCAAAAAACAATTTAAATAACTGACTTGCTACTAACCTCATATTAACAAATATACTTCAAATCCCTACTCAAATGCCTCTATCTTTATTGTAACTTTAAAAACTTCTCTTTGAGGTGAAGCCTAAATAAAATATACATGTGTTCAACACATAATAAAGTAGGAATTTCAAAGACAAAAGACATTTGTCACCAGAAAAAAAAATTAACATCTGTTTTTAAAATTTACATTTTAGCAGTTCTCTAGCAAAAGTGATTTTATGGAAGCTTAGCTTAGAGTTACTCCTTTCAAACAAAACTTAACCTAAGTGCCTCAGAATTAATGCTAATATATATTCATGAGAATACAGATGACTTTTATATATCTATTAACATAGACATGTTTAATTAATTTTTGTATACTTTCACTAAAATATATGTTGCAAATATTTGGTGATTAACATTTAGTGGCTGCAAAAGGTGTAGGGGGGACACTTTGATCCTAGCTGAGTAGGCTCTTTAAAGTATGAAGAATGAAAGTTATTCACTAACAAGTAGACATTTTTTGGAGTCTAATCATATTGTCAGGGTTACTAATATGGTGCCAATGTGACATTCTAAAGGACTAATCATAAATTACAAGAGAAGGCATTAAACGGGGAAAAGATGATTTTTAATCACTTTTACTAAATTGTTTACTGGAGAATAAAAAAACAAATATCCTCTGATTTTCATTGGTAAAGCAACAATTTCAGATGTGTGATCTTTACTTTGGCAATATGTCATCACTTCTGATTACCTGTCAGAAATTGCTAAGTGGCCAACAAGCAAGGAACCTCACTGCTGACACGTTCTTCTCCTGTTCAAAATTAGGTTAAATAAAACCATGCCAAGCAGCACAAAATAACTCTTCCTATCTGCCCTCCCACCTCCTTCTGGAATGCCTATTTTGACTTTCTGCTCCCGCAAATTTTCTTTTGTTTATTTCCAAAGATTTTGTTCACTGAAAGGCTAAAGGAATTAACTAGATTACTGAATTTGGGGAGAAGAGAGTGGGAAAGGTCAAAATATGAAGCAGCATAGTGATTTAGGACACCTAGGGTTTGAAAATTCCAAGTTCTGTAGCTGATTTACTATGTAGTACTGAAAGCCTATGAATTCCATATCTCTTGTGCTTCAGTTATTCATACAAAGGATGGAAGTAGTATGAGACAGTGTTGCATAGTGGCAATTGTACTGCATTTAAAATCAGAAAAAACTGAGGTCAAATCACATCTCTGCTACTTATCACATGTGTAACCTTGGGAAAGTCATTTGGGACTAAATAATCTCTAACGTCCCTTAATTCTCTACCATTGATTCCAAGTGCTTTCTAAAGAAGTTCTGAAGCAAAAGAGATGAAGCACCTTCCTAATTACACAACTGGGTCCTAGAAGAAAAGCCCCATGGGAAAAAGGAATAGTGTCACATGCACTGCAGGGGTCTTCATAGATACCTATGAAAAGGGGGGGGGTCTAATTATTAGTAGTAGTAGTATGACTAGAATAACATACTCTGTGCACAGGTATAAAGGCTTCCAAGTAAGGACTGACAAGCGTGCATGTTAAAATAAGACAAAAACTTCTCCATCTTTCTGTTGCAGAAGGACACATGTGACAAGCCAAACTACCACAATTCGTTCCCTTTGGATAAATGCCATAAATTCAAACATCTTAGGAACTGCCCTGTACTTTCAAGATATAAACTAAGAGAACAAAACAGATGAAACAATACACGAAATTAAAGCCCAATCAAGAGAAAAACAGATTTGTTTGTTCTTAAAAGACATTTAAACAGTCACCAGAAAGGGTGAGGAGTGAGGCAGCATTAGCATGTTGTAAAAACACTGGATTGTTGATAGAAATGTTTCCAGTGTTTGTATGACCTCAAGCAACTCATCTGACTTTTCTGAGACTCAGTTTCTTCAGCTGTAAAATGAGATGGCACAATGGATAGAACACTATACCTGGAGTCAAGAAGACCTGAGTTCAAATCCTGACTCAGACGCTTACTAGCTGTGTGATCTTGGGCAAGTAATTTAACCTCTGTCTGCCTCAGTTTCCTTATCTGTAAAATGAGGATCATAATAGTACCTACATTCCAGGGGTGGTGTGAGGATAAAATGAGATAATATTTGTAGAGCACTTTGCAAACCTTAAAGTGCTACATAAATTCAAGCTATTGTAGCATAATTTCAGCTCTGAAGTTTTATGAAATCTAAATCTGAGAAGATAATTATCTTTCTCCCTGTTTTTATTCCCTTGATAGTCAACATAGGGGAAGCTTAAGACATACACTCTTAGAAAAGCATCTAATTAGCCAAGTATTGAGGCAGTCCTCATCAGTACTGCCATCCATAAGAATTTGACTAGTTTATTCCAATCCCTAGATTCTTTCCAGACAACCACAGGAATACACAAACCAGCACCATCACTCACCTCTCCACTCCAGGGTATCCATTCTCCCTGTAAAAAGACAAATTACATTCTCTTTTGTACTGGGACCTAAGACTCTCTGCCATAAAGAAACACAAACTTATAAACAGGTCCAATTAAAGATGGAATGCCAGATGCTGCAAGGTCAAAGTTCTTCAATAAATAAGATCATGATAAGAATGATAGAAAACAATTAATTCTCTTTGTTTTCTTGGTCCTCTTGTGGTTTCATGGAATCACAGATTTTGAGCTGGAAGGAATCTTAGAAATCAGAATTGGAAATGGCCTCAGACACCAACTAGGTCATACCAGACTAAGAATTCCTCCACTGTAATTGGTAAGTGATGCTCTGGCCTCTCCTTGGAGATCACAGTGAGATGGAACCCATTTCCTTCCTGACACAGCCCCTTCAACTCTTATATACTTCTAATTGCTCTGCTTTTCTGCACCTTCTCATTGCTGCAAGTTCTATTCTCTGAGATAAAAACAAACAAAAAATTCTACAAAGTGGAATCCCTCTTTCTTGAAGACAGTTATCATATCACTCTAAATCTGCTCTTCTCCAAAGTAAACATACCCCATTTCTTCAACCATGTCCTTGTAAGGCATAATCTCAAGGTCTTGATCATGTTGTTTTACCTATTCTAGACAACGCAGTTTATCAATATCTTCCCTCAAATTCAGGGCTCAAAGGTGAACTGACAAAGGCAGAAACATTATAACATCCCGAATGTTGAACGTTATGCCTTCCTTAATGCAGTTTTTGGTCATTTTAACTATATAGGCACCATACCACAACATTGACTCATATGGAGTGTGCAGTCCACCAAAACCCTGTTGTTGTTAGTCCTTTATTCTCAAAAAGGACCAATGATATGAGGAAGGTAATACCTTGACTTGCAAGTGAAATAGGTTTGAGTGAGGCAGGGCTGTGCATCACTCTCCCCTCTGGAGCCATGTGGGTCCAGTGGCAAAACCCTAGATCTATATGGAAGGAATTAGTTCTAGTCACATCTCTCCTATCCAGTAATTCATTGGATATTTACAGCCAACATAATAGATGTTCTCTTTTAAAAACATAAGTTTAAGTCCTTGTATTTATTCTTCTTAAGTCTCATCTTATTAAATTTGGCCCAACATTTGAGTCTTTTTTGTACCCTGTCAATCAGTATTCCAGTTATTGCTCCTAGATATGTTATTTTAACATGTGATAAGGGGCAGTTAGGGGGCAAGGTGCTAGACTTGGAGTCAAGAATATTCATCTTCCTGAGTTCAAATCTGGCCTCAGACACTTACTAGCTGTGTGACCCTGGGCAAGTTACTTAACCCTGTTTGCCTCAGTTAGCATCTGTAAAATAAGCTGGAGAAGGAAATGACAAACCACTCCAACAAAAGGGGTCACAAAGAGTGAGACACAACTGAAAAATGACTGAACAACAACAGGTGGTAAGTATACCATCTATTCCTTTCTCCAAGTCAATAATACCAATGTTAAGCAGAAAAGGTCTAAGGATAATATTTGTAGGGCACTCCACTAGAAAAGCTTCCTTGACATTAACATCAAAATATTAAGAACTGTTCTTTGGACCTAGGAAATCCAACAGTTCAAAATGCACCTTATTGTGCCATCCTTTAGAACATATCTCTCTCTTTTTTCACAAGAATAACTTATTTTATTAAATGCCTAGCTAACATTAAAATTATTTCTACAGTCTTTCTTGACCTATCAGCCTAAAACCGTTATGATGACATGCTTGCCCGGATTCTAGATAATGGACAATCCTCTCATCAATGGAGTGAGTGAATCGAGGCTGTGTGCTTGCTCCCATGCTTTTTTAGCAAAGATGTTTTCAACCATGTTGCCAAATGCTTTTGATGAGGATGCACATGGCTTCAAGGTCAGCATTCACACTGATGGTAAATTCTTCAGTTTGAAGACTTCAAGCCAAGACCAAAGTGGAGGGAGTGTTGGTGCATGATTTTCTGTTTATAGATGACTGTGCACTCAATGCAATCTCTGATGCTGAGAAGCAACAAAGTATGGATCAATTCTCTGTTGCTTGTACTAATTTTGGCCTGACAATTAACACCAAGAAAACACAGGTGTTCCATCAGCCACCAACACACCATCCATACACGGAACCATCTGTTACAGCAAATGGAGAAATTCTGAATGCTGTGGGTAAGTTCACTTACCTTGACAGTGTACTATCCAGGGATGTATACATTGATAATGAGGTTGATGTACACATTGTCAGAGCTAGCTCAGTGTTTGGGAGGCTCCAAAGGAAAGTAGAGAGAAGAGGACTGACCACCAAACTGAAGGTCTACAGTGCCATTGTGCTGACTTCATTGTTGTATGCCTGTGAAACCTGGACAGTATACTAGCACTATGCCAGGAAACTGAATTGCTTTCATTTGAATTGTCTTAGGAAGATGCTGAAGATCACCTGGCAGGATAAAGTACCAGACACTGAGGTCTTACTTGAACTAAACTGCCAAGCATTCAAACTCTGCTTCAGAGAGCTCACCTCTGATGGACTGGCCACATTGTTCAAATGCAAAATGTACAATTGCCAAAGACACTATTTTATGGTGAACTCACACAGGGCAAGTGTTCACATAGTGGTCAGAATATCCAAGAACACTCTCAAGGTCTCTCTTAAGAACTTTGGAATTGATATAGTGATATGAGAGACACAGGACTGCTCAGCATGTTGTGCCCACATCAGAGAAGGTTCTGTGTTCTATGAGCAAAGCAGAATTGAAACAGCTCAAAGGAAATGCAGGATGAGCAAATTAAGAGTATTTACCCCAAATGTTTGCATGGACTATTTGTGCCCCCCCCCCCACCTTGGTAGAACATTCCGAGCTTATATTTGCCTGATAAGTCATAGTCAGACACATTGAAACTTGACTCTAGCATAGTGATGTCATTTTGGTCCTCTTTGAGAATGAAGGACAACAACCACTAGCCTAATAACTATCTCATAAAAGTATAATGAGGTTAGTCCAGTACTTAGCAATACCTTGAACACAGTAAGTACTTAATAAAAATTTGATAATTCACTGATTGAATGGAATTCTGGGATCTCATATTCTTGATGAAGACATGTAGGCTCTCTATGAACTCCACATCCATTTTTAAATATTTACTAACCACCCCTAATAATATGTTCTAGTTTCCCACCCACCCTTCACCCAGGAAGCAAAGTTAAGCCCACTGATCTAAAGTTTATAGATTCCACTTTATTCTTTTTTTGGGGGGCGGGGAGTAGGGGAGAAACAGAAGCTTAACAATGATATGTACCAGTTCTTTCATTGCCCAAGAATGTAATTCATCTCATCCAAGACTGGTGACATGAACTCTTTGAGGCATTTGTGTCATGCCTTACAATCTCCCTATTTTCTTGGGTTTCAACTTGATTTTTGTTTTGTCCTTTTCAATCTAAGGATCATCCTCCTTGAAAGAGAAAAGGAAAGCCCAAAATGGGGAGAGGGGGTTGTCCTATTCACCCCATGCACTCCTACCTTTTCTTTGACTCATCCCCAAGAAATATAAGAAAAACTTGTAAAACCCTCTTTTTCTGTTCTTGGTTTTCCTTTTCAGTCTCATTTCATTTTAATGTTTAACTCTCAAAACTATACTTTTAGAACTATCCACAGCACCTAGCATAGTGTTTGGCATATAGAAGGGACTTAATAAATGCTTATTGATTGATTGATCTTCTATTATATATACTTGCTTCCATTTTCTGAATTTTTTTCATTCTGCTGTCATATGGAGCCTCTTAAAATGATATCCCCTTTTTCTCTTCATTGAAATTGTTTCTCTTTGTGTCTTCAAGAAGTTCATTCTTTTGAGCATCCTGACCTTCCTTGGTTGACTTTTTTCTTTTAAATTTTAATTTATGGGCTCATAACTATGCTTTCTCTGAAATTTTAAAATCTTTTCTCCCCTATTCTATGTATCTGACTCTTCCCAGTTTTCCTCTCCAACACCACCACCCCAAAACAACTACATTTTACAGACGACGGAAATGAGACCCATAGAGGTTAAGTGACTTTTCCCAGGTTATAGAAATCATTTTACTAGTTTGATATTTACAGAAACAGATTCATAGTAGTTGCCAATTTTCCCTTTGGGCCAGACATACACCTAAACAAATGACTATATTTAGGCAAATGATGCATATCCCAGTATGAAGAAAATAAACTCATAGACTATTATATCTGGACAAAACTATAGAGATTATCTAATCCATCTCTTTCGTTTTATAGAAATGGAAATATTCTAGAGAAGATTACATAGCAATCAATACAGGACTGGAGCTTATGTCTACTGAATTCATCATCTGTTACAACACATTCATGCTGCCTGTCTTTGAATGAAATGAAACTTAGTGAAGGTCTCATGAGATTTGCATTAGGAAATCAGTCATACTATCATTGTGCTTTCTTTGTAACATCTGCGAAAGTTGTTACTGATTAACAGCTTCATGTAGAACAACTGGATTACTGGGTAATTTCAGAAACACCTGTACATTGCTGATCAGCAACACCAATTGCCCAGCTGGCAAAAATGCTATGAGAAGGCATCGTTCAGGGTTGTCAATATTGCTTAAATAACCAACATTTTTAGTGAGTCCAGTTCTCCCATTCGTATCTTAAGGCATGTAGTCTCTGAACTTTTGTATTGTGATAACCTAATGGAGGTCTTAGTGTGGCAGAAGAAAATGATTAAACAGGAATGAATTGAACTCAATAAAACTCATTTTAAATGAGTTTTTAAATGAGATTTAAATTAATTTTAACTTAATTTAATTTAAATTAAATGAGAATTCCAAAACATTTTTCTTTAATCAAAAAATTTCAGATACCCTTAAAGTAAGCAAGATAAAATGAAAGGATTAATAGCTTCACTCCATTCTGGTTTCAAATTTGAATGTATTATGGCTATTTTGACTTAGATAGTAACAACATACAATCATTCCTCAACATTCACCAGTTTCATATTCATGGTTTTGGTTATTCATGTGGCCATTGATAATTAAATGGGAATTTGGGGGGGGGGATACTGTGGAAAATCACAGACACACTCATAAAACTAAATAAAAGTTTGAGAAAACTAAATAAAATTAGTTAAGTCATAAATGCATAAACAGTATAAATTATCAATCTATTTTACCATTTATGACCATAAGTATATTGTACATAAGTAAATTTATTATAAACAGATTTTGTTAAAAGTTTCAATGCACTGAAGAACTACAGGCTATGCACATTCTTTGGGAACTCTCCTCTTTGCCTCTACCATGTGAGAGTTGTTAATCTCTCTCACATTGAAACTGCAAATTTTTATGGATACAATATGTTGCTTTATTTGTTTTGCATGTCAAATGTGAACAGAATTATTAAAATAAAGTTTGGGGTGGTGCCTAATATTATTCAGTTTTTCATATTCATGGAGGCTCTGTACCCCTAACTGCCACTAATGTCAAGGGATGACTGTACTTGCATAACTTGGGCATTAATTCAGATTCAATATCTGGAAACTGATAAATTAACATATGGACATGAATCTGCATATCACTGGCTAACATCTGGGATATGCTAGTTAAGGTACTAAAATAGAATCTACCTTGACATTTCCAACTCAACTTTGAGTGATGCCTCCCTTAACCCACTCCTCTTCTAAACTTCCCTACTTATTTTGAGGTCACCAGAATACTTCCAGAATCATCCTTTTGCAGTCTCAGAATCATCCTTTACTCTTTCCTCCCTTTCATCACCATAGCTAGTTAGTTTCTATGTGCATAATATCTCTTTCATTTCCTAATTTCTCTCCACTCACATGACCACCATCCTAATTTAGGTTTTCAACACCACTCTCTTGGACTACTGCAAATGTCTCCTAATTGGTCTGCCAATTTCCTTTCCTCTTTCCAATCCATTCTCCATACAACTACCAAACTAATTCTCCTAAAATGTAGGTCTGACCACCTTACTTCCCTGCTACTCTAGAAGCAATCTTTTGTTGAGTTGTTTCAGTTGTGTCTGACTCTGTGACCTCATTTGGGGTTGCCTTGGCAAAGATACTGGAGTGGTTTGCTATTTCCTTCTCTAGATCATTTTATAAAAGAGGAAACTGAGGCAGACAGGGTTAAGTGACTTGGCTGGGGTCACACAGCTAGTAAGTACATGTTTGAGACCACATTTGAAGTCATGAAGAGGAGGCAAAGGAAAGACCTTGTTTTCAAGAGGAAGATAAAACATACAAATGACTATGTAAAAATAAGCTATGCCGGAAATAGTCAAAAGGGAAGGTGCTAGGAATAAGAGGGATCAGGAAAGGCTTCCTATTAGAAGGTGGAGTTTTATCCGAGATTTGAAGGAACCTGGGAAAGCCAGGAAATGAGAAGGGAGAGCAACCCAGGCATAGTCAAAAGCCAGTAAAACTGGCCCAAATCTGGAGATGGAGGGTCTAATTGAAGCAATGTCAAGGAGACCAGTTTCACCCAATCATAGAGTACATGGGGTGGAGGGAGAGGGTAGTGTAAGGTGTGAGAAAATCTGAAAGGAATGGGAGAAGACTTTCACAATAAAAAGAAAATTTTATGTTTGATCCTGGAGGTAATAGGTACCCACTAGAGTTTCTTGAGTACGGTGACAGGGTCAGACCCACTCATTAGGAAGATCACTTTGATAACTAAGCAGAAGATAGACTAGAGGTGGGCAGAAACTTATGACAGGGAGGCCAACCATCAAGCTCTTATAATAGCCTAGACATAAAGTGATGAGAGCTTGTGTACATCTATCTAAAACCTACCTTTACAGCATTTTCCCACATTCCTCATCTTCACATTCTAGTCAAGCTGAAAGACAATCTATTCCAGGTGAACTCCACATACATATCCCACTGCCAATCATTTTTTTTTGTATGCCTCGAATTCACAAGGAATTTTTCATTTTCTCATCTTTCTTTTTCATATTCCTTCTCCTTCAAGATTCATATTCAGATTGGGTGCTACATAGCTCTTCTATCAAGCCTTTCCTGAGTGTCTTCTCCTTCTCCCTCTCCCCAATGTGCTCAATTTGTCCTAGAGTGCTTTATTTTAATCTTTTCTTTTTCCCTCACTCCCCAGCACTCACTGCCATATATAATATTTATCTGTGTATATATCACATGTCCCTCCTCCCACAAATAAAAGTGAAGCTCATGGAGGGCAGAAATCATATTTTCTTTTATTTTGATCTTTGCAACATCATGGCCTGACACAGTACCACACACTATTTGTTGTTCAGTCATTTAAGTCATGTCCCACTCTTCATGATCTCATTTAGGGTTTTCTTGGGTAAAGATATGGAGGGGTTTGCCACTTCCTTCTCCATCTCATTTTATAGATGAGAAACTAAGGCAAACAGGGTTAAGTACCTTGCCAGGGTCATACAGCAAGTAAGTATCTGAGGCCACATTTGAACTTAGAAAGATGAGTCTTCCTGATTCCAGGCCCACTGCTTTATTCACAGTATCACTTAGCTGCTCACCTTATACACAGAAGATATTTAGTTTGCAAATGTTGATCAAATTGAAATAAATTGAATCCCTGCTGTGGGGTCTCACACAATGCTGGAAACAGAAACACTTGATAAATGCTTACTTGTTGATTCATAAACATGTTTTGTTTGCTTGCTTAGCATGGTGCCTGTCACATAGTAGGCATTTAATATATGTTCATTGATTGATTGATTGATTAACTTGTGATAGCTGGGGTAAAAAGTCTCCCAAAGATCTAGACCACATGTTTAGTACTGCTTGGGAAAAGCAAGCCTAAGTGGAGCTCTGATGATCCAGAGAAGAAGAATGAAAGATACTGGGACCCAATGCAACAGGGGGCAAAAGGTACTAAAAACTGTAGTTTAAAATATAGCAATTAAATTACACATGTAACACCCAGGGAGTTTATGTGCGTACAGCATCATTACATGGGCAATTTTTCTTTCTTAGTCCCTACCTGATCCCACCCCTGGCCACATATACAATCCTTTGCCTAGTAGAGGCAATTTACTGTGTATAAGGAATTACTTTCCTAGAAGATCCCTACCAGGTAAAGTCAGGGAGAGACTCAGAAGGCAACTTTCCTCAGATTTAGCCAATGGCTCCTTGGATTGAAATGGAATATGATATATTGGACAGGGCATTGAATTTGAGCTCAGGAAGACAAGTTCAAATTCTACTTCAGATACTTACTAGGTTTATGACCCTGTACAAGTCACTTAAACCAATCTATGCCTCATGTATAATATGAAGTGGAGGGGGGAAGGGAGTAGAATCAATGGCATTTATGATCTCTTCCTATTCTTACCTGATGATTCATAATACAGAGTGAATTACATAAAAAGAAAATATGAATAAATAAATTTAAATGCCAATACATAAGCAACATATAAACAGCTTCCCCCCAAAAAAATATCCTTCAAGCTATTTCAGAACTACCAATCTCAATGTGAATAAAATGTTTGTAGTCTAATACAAGGAAAAATGTTCAATTTTCATCTAAAGAAATCTGGAGCTGTTCAGGATACCCAAAAAGATAAAAACATAAGCAGTATTCAGTTCTCATAGGCTGCTCACCTATAACAGTGCAACACCATCTTGTCTGATATCTTTCTAAAGTCATACCTGGTAATAAGCAAGTCTCACTCTTTCCTCATTGGTAAAAAGATATGATCTTGATTCTTAACGTGACAGTAAGATTCTATCTGCTCATCACTCTTTGAAGTCCTATCTTAATTCCTGCCCAACAGGTGGTTTTCAATACACAGTAAATTCTTCTCTATCTCTCACTTCTAAAACTCTGAAGTCACATGAATAGCACTGTCATAGACCACATCAAAGCCTAAATAGGCCCAATTCATCAAAAGGCCAGTGAGGTCAAGGATCCACAGCCTATAGGAATGATAAGACCAGTAAAGTGGGCCAAGATGGAGGAGTAGGAGCAGGAAATTCCATGCGCTCCAGTCACAACCACCTCCAATATCTGTAAAATATAACTCCAAACAAATTTTAGAGCTATATAACCCACAAAGTGACAGAGAGAAACAAATCTCCCAATGAAGACAGCCTGGCAGGCCTACAGAAAGGGTCTATCGCGCTAGACTGGGAGCTGAGCGCAGTCCCACATGAGCCATGCCAAGCCCAGGGCGGCCCCAACCAACAGCCCAGACCAGCCAGAGCAGACTTCAGGAGAGTGAATCACCAGAAGCTCTAGCGGTTTCCAGACTTCTCAAACCATAAACACCAAAGACAAAGTAAAAGGTCAGTGAGCAACTCTGTTGGAATTGGGCAATGGAAGAATGTGGTCCGGCACCTGCTCACAGAGTAAGAGGTGACAGAGGTACACCAGCTGCAGCTGCTGCCATATGGCTGCTTCCAGAGCCCCTGCCTTGCAGATTGTAGGGGGACCAAGTGCCCTTTCAGAGAGTAATTGCTCTTGCTTTGACCTGATTGGATCTGGATCATGGCATTGGGTGGTGGTCCTGGGGTGTGGGGCCAGTGTGCCAGAGCTTAAGGTGGCTACAGAGAAGGTGCCCTCCTCAGACTTCTAACAACATTTGTGAAAACCCCGGCAATTTGGGACATAGCTCTCTGTACTCCGGAAGCAGAGTTCTTCAGTGGCAAAGAGCTACAAAGTCAAATAACTGGCTGCCAAGATGAGCAAGCAGAAGAAGCACAATCAGATCATAGAATCCTTTTGAGGAGAACAAAGGGATCAAAACATGGAACCAGAAGAAGTCAACAAAGGCAAAAACTCCTGCACCAAAAGCTTCCAAGAAAAATATAGACATATACAAAAAATATAGGTAGTAGAGGAAAAATTGGGAAAAGAACTGAGAATGATGCAAGAAAATCAGGAAAAGAGAGTCAACAACCTGACTGAAGAAAATAACACCTTAAAAAATAGACTAACTCAAATGGCAAAAGAGGCCCAAAAAGCCAATGAGGAGAAGAATGCCTTAAAAAGCCAAATTTGCCAGATGGAAAAGGAATTTCAAAAACTCACCAAAGAGAATAATTCCTTCAAAATTAGATTGGAGTAATTGGAAGCTAATGACTTTATGAGAAATCAAGATACTATAAAACAGATCCAAACAAATGAAAAAATAGAAAGCAATGTGAAATATCTTATTGGAAAATCCACTGACCTTGAAAATAAATCCAGGAGAGATAATTTAAAATTATTGGACTACCTGAAAGCCAAGATCAAAAAAGAGCCTAGAAATCATCCTTCAAGAAATTCTCAAGGAAAATTGCCCTGATATTCAGAACCAGAGGGCAAAATAGACATTGAAAAAATTCACCAATTGCCTCTTGAAAAAAAGATTCCAAAAAGAAAACTCCTAGGAATATTATAGCCAAATTCCAGAGTTCCTATGTCAAGGATAAAATATTACAAGCTGACAGGAAGAAAAAATTTGAGTATTGTGGAAACACAAAATCTAGCAGCTTCTACATTAAGGGATCAAAGGGCTTGGGATATGATATTCCGGAGGTTAAAGGAGCTAGGATTAAAACCAAGAATCACCTACTCAGCAAAACTGAGTATAATGCTTCAGAGGAAAATATGGTCATTCAATGAAATAGAGGACTTTCAAGCATTCTTGATGAAAAAAAAAAAACAGAGCTGAAAAGGAAATTTGACTTTTAAATTCAAAAAGCAAGAGAAGCATGAGAAGGTAAACAGGAAGAAATCATAAAGAAGTTATTAAAGTTGAACTATTTACATTCCTACATGGAAAATGATCAGTGTAAATCATGACACTTTTCTCAGTATGAGGAGAGTCAAAGGGAATATATATACATACATACATACATATATGTATATATACATACATATATGTATATATACATACATACATGTATATATGTTTATACAGGAGAGTATCTGTGTGTATAAATACATACATGAGTGTGTGTATATATGTGTATATGTATACATAGAGGGCACAGGATCAGTTGAATAGGAAGGGTTGATATCTTAGAAAAATAAATTAAGAGGTGAGCAAGGAATTTATTGGGAGAAGAAGAAAGGGAGAGAGAGAATAAAAGAGGCAAGAGAAAACTGTTACAATGTAGGGGAAGAACAGGAAGGTGAAAGGGAATGGGTCAACCTTACTTTCGTTGAATTTGACTTAAAGAGGGAATAACATACACACTCAATTGGGTATCTTACCCTACAAGAAAGTATAGGGAAGGGGATAAGAGGGGGGGATGATAGAAGGGAGGGCAGATGGGGGAGAGGGTAGTTAGAAACACACACTTTTGAAAAGGGACAGGGTCAAAGTAGAAAAGAGAATAAGTGGTGGGCAGGATGGGATGGAGAGAAATACATTAGTCTTTTACAATATATCTACTATGGAAACATTTTGCATAACTACACAAGTACAACCTATATTGAATTGCTTATCTTCCCAGTGGAGGTGGGTGAGGAAGGAAGGGAAAGAATTCGGAAATCAAAGTTTTAAAAACAAAAGTTGAAAAAAATTGTTTTGTTTTGTTTTTTTACATGCAACTGGGAAATAAGCTATACACTTATATGTGTATATAAAAGTGTGTGTTTCTAACTACCCTGTCCCCCATCTGCCCTCCCTTCTATCATCCCCCCCTCTTATCCCCTTCCCTATACTTTCTTGTAGGGTAAGATACCCAAGTGAGTGTGTATGTTATTCCCTCTTTAAGTCAAATTCAACAAGAGTAAGGTTGACCCATTCCCTTTCACCTTCCTGTTCTTCCCCTACATTGTAACAGTTTTCTCTTGCCTCTTTTATTCTCTCTCTCCCTTTCTTCTTCTCCCAATAAATTCCTCGCTCACCTCTTAATTTCTTTTTTTAGATATCAGCCCTTCCTATTCAACTGATCCTGTGCCCTCTATGTATGCATATACACATATATACACACACTTACATATATATATATATATATATATATATATATATATATATATATATATA